>NC_047679.1:64915087-65217406 GCF_011762505.2 Arvicanthis niloticus
GTTTTCTAGGGAGGGGAAATGGGATGGCATCTGAAATGTAAATAAGTTATCCAATAAAGATCTTCACATCTCCTTACCAAAAAAAAAGAACCTGTAGACTATACATTTTATGTAGGACACTAATGACAGTCTTTTTTCTTGTTAATCTTGCTCAATAATAGGATAACAAATTGTTTAGTAATATTTGTTACTATATCTAATGTTAAGATACTGTAATCTAACAGATTTTAATTAGATTTAGAAAACAATAATCTTCCAGGTGTTAAGACTGTTTAGCTGAATTTGCCATGTGGTATTTAACCTTCTGATTTTGGCAAGAGAATACTGATACACAGGAAGTCATGACCAAGGTGGTTGACACAATCTTCACTGTCCATTTCCTGCTAATAATGAAAGAATTCACACAAAACACCATTGATTTACTTCCCATAGAGAAGCTGAACTAGATTCAAAGCTCAAATGATTGTTCTCATTTGTTTGGGGAATATTGTTATGTTGTGACTATGGTTGCAGTGTTTCCAAACTGCTCAGACACAGCTAGGGATGAGCTGTCAACACCTGACCTACAGAATTTTCCATCTTCGACAGACTAGGCTGAGTTCTCATGTTTGTTTCCACTAATTCCCTGCATGTTCACAGCAATAAAGAAATTGTTGCATCAATTCTCCATAGGGGAAATACTATTCTTAAATATCTTCTTAGATTGGAAAAAAAAGGAAAGGAAAGAAAATTCTGACTCCATTCCAGGTTGTATAAGGTTAAAATGCTATAAAACATTATGTCACAGAATGCTACTACCATGTTATTAAAAGAGTGTTAAATACACTGAAATTAAGTGTAATTTTTATAAAGACCACTTTTTTTATAACTTTGTTTTTGAAACATACAATTGTCTTTGTATATGTTACCTAATATCCCTTTGAAAATAAGCCTTTATAAATTTGGGCTACAAGAAGCCACTGTATTTCATCAAAAATTACCTGGTTTTCAACATGATATGATTTTTTAACTGTTGTTCTACATACTATAAGAAAGAAACATAGAGAATACATGGGCTGGTCCGAGACCCCGGCACATATGTAGCAGAAGACTGTCTTGTTTGGCCTCAGTGAGAGTCTCTAATCCTGCAGAGACTTGATGCCCCAGGGAGAATGATGTAGGAAGGCATCCTCTCAGCTGTGAAGGTGAGGAGGAATGGGAAGAACTCTGCAAAGGGGACTGGGAAAAGGGTGGCAACATATGGTTTTCTTTCTATGTATACTAAACTTATATATAACTTCAACTAAAGATAGTATAACTATACTTACAGTAGAAATGCTTGTCTTCAAAGTTCCTTACAAATAATGAATACTGTACAATACATATTTTTTAAAAATGTTATCAAGGACATTGGTCAAGTAGAAATTTTAAATAAAGTGCTCTAAGCAATAAGTGAACACTTCACAATGGGATATATTTATAGGAATTATGGCTTAATGTTTGACTCTATGAAACAGCAACCCAGTGAGGCAAATGTTAATGCATTAATGCTGAACAGAAGCATCAAGTATCAAGACTTCCTTTTTCGTGTACTTTAGAGTTGCATTATGAGGTCTAGAAGAATGTGTGGCTCTACTATACCTGTTTGCTGTAGTGTAGAAAATATTAAAAGAATAAGTCTTATAGGTATTGAGGAACTAAAGGAAAATCTACTGGCATACTATAAATACGGGATATTTTTGCATCTCTCAAACGATTAAACTGTCTTTTTAAAAAATTGGATATTATATTTACATTTCAGATTTTATCCCATTACCCCATTCCCCCACCACCCAGGAACCTCCTATCCCATCCCCCGTCCTCATGCTTCTATGAGGATGTGCCCCCACCTACCCCCCACTCCCACCTCCCCACCCTCAAATTCACCCCCCTCAGTGTTTATCCTTCATGGGACCAAGAATCTCCTCTTCCACCTATGCCCAACAAGGCCATCCTCCCCTACATATACAGCTGGAGCCATGGGTCCCTCCCTATGTGCTCCCAGGCTGGTGGTTTAGACCCTGGGGGCTCTAGTTGGTTGGTATTGTTGCTCTCCTCATGGGGCCACAAACCCTTTTAGCTCCTTCAGTCTTCTAACTTCTCCATTGGGAAACCCTTGATCAGATCAGTGGTTAGCTATGAGCACAGGCCTCTGAATGTGTCAGCCTTTGGCAAACCTCTAAGGAAACAGCTATATCAGGCTCTTGTCAGCATGCACTTCCTGCCATTCACATCAGTGTCTACCTTTGGTGACTGTACCTGGGATAGAGACCCAGGTAGAATGGTCTCCAGATGGCTCCTCCTTCAGTTTCTGTCCCACACTTTGTTTCCATATTTGCTCCCTTGAGTATTTTTGTTACTCCTTCTAAGTAGGTCTGAGGCATTCATACTTGGTCTTTCTTCTTCATGAGCTTCATGTGGTCTGTGTCCTGAGTCTTGGCTATTCCAAGCTTTTGGGCTAACATCCACTTATCAGTGAGTAAATACCATGTGTGTTCTTTTGTGATTGGGGTAACTCACTCACGATTAAACTGTCTTAGTTGAACACGTATGTCATTTTGAAAACGGATAAAGGAGAAACACCTAACCATTGATCACTGTCAATGTACCTTAGCTACACCCAGATTATACAGCACATTGATAAAACCACAGTTTCACTAAGTATGTCTCCTAAATATTATGATATATAATTCAACACTGCGTCTGCATATTTGACAGTGTTTCTTCTAACTATATGCATAAATAACCATGTATCAGAGCAGTATATCTGAAACAACACACTGAGCTTTCTATCATGTTCACCAGGTACATACTGGTGTGAAACATGAGTGTAGAAGAGAACTATATGGATGTGTGTCTATTTTACATACATGTATATGAGGGGACAAAAGTCTCAGTGTTTCTTACATTTTACACACCTTTAGTCTTACTACATATTACACACCACATAGCATGTTTATGAATTACATACAACAATGTGTATGTATTCAACTACATCCTGCTTACTGATTAAAGTTATACTACTTACTGCAATCTCAATTATACTATGATTCTTAATTTCCTGACTTTCCTGGCATTTAGTATCCTTTCAGCTGGAAGAAGGACACCAGATGCCACAAATGGATGCTACAATTTTTTGTTGCTGTGTGCCTATCTAACAGAAAGGTAAAAATGGGTAAGATCAGAGTCACAGAATCATTTCACCCCAAATTTCCATCAAATATTCAAGCTCCTTTTTCACCCACTCCAGCTTTGGATTTCCCATTGCCCTAGAATCAAATGTATCCCCTCCAGAAAAAGAATGTTCATAGGATTCTAAGGTGGTCTCCATCATTTACTGTCCATTATTGACTATATTCCACATGATAAAAATTAAACCAAAAGTAAATAATCATGTTACCAACAAAATACTCAAATATGTGTTCTATTCACAGTGAAGTAGTATAGAAAACTCACAAGCCACTCATAATATTGATCAAAGTGACAGAACCTGAAGGCAGCTGGTTTGTCAAGCAATAGTCATCACCATCAAAACTTTCAGGTCATTAGGAATCAAGTGTCCAACTGTAGTCACAATATGCAAATCATACAGAGATCAGCTTTTGGAGATGGGTATGGAATCAATATGAACATCAGCCATGACATCACAGTGTCTGTGTCCTTTTTGTTTCTTTCACTTACTAGTTCTGTGACTATGCTTCAGTTCGTAAGACAATAAAATGGGGATTATAACTTATCACATAGAGCTGTTTACTGAGTTGAATGAATTAAGGCATGTGAGGTGTCTTGAACATTGTAAGTAGTCACTATATTGAAGTTTGTTAGCTACCACCTCCTGAAACGAAGAGACAAGGTTTTCAGATTCTATTACCTTAGGCAAATTGTTGGCCTACATTGATCAGTGTATAGCAATCTGCTTGAGTTGTTCATGGTCTGTATTTTCTCTCCTACTAGCGTTTAAACAACATAGGCAGCTGGTCAATGCAACCATCTTCCACAAAGAGATATGTGATGGGTCTATGAGAACTCTTTGTGGTGATCACAACATGCACTGGCATTTGTCTTTTCATTTCTAAGTATTTATGGAATTAGGCCTACTGTCCAGTAGATATGGTCCTAGTCAGTTAGGACACAAAAACAAAGACAAAGGCTGTCCCTGATGATATGTAACTTTTTAGTGTAAAAACAGACAATGAAAGAACATAATTAAAGATTCGTAACAGCATTAAAACAGTTTAAGATGAATGTGATTTGGGAACAAGAGCATAAGTCAAACTGAACTGATGTTTGAGCAAAGAATCAAGTAAACAGAAGCATGTGACCATCTGAAAATGTGAAGGAAGAATATTTCAACCAGAGCAAGCAGCCACCATCACTTGAGTTATAACATGGCTCAGTGTATTTGAGAGACCAAAAAATGACTAATAGTGATACAATATAGGGGATAAACATCATATAAAGTGATATCACAAAAGAAGCAAGGGGCGTGGTAATGCAAGGCCAGAACTGGGCATGTTTTTCCTTCCTTGTTATAGCCACCCCAAAGTTGTCCATGTTTCTACAGATTAACCCATCATTGATATTCTTAAAAGCAAATCCAATGAAATCTACTGATTCCATTGTGTTAACCTTGGGAGGGACTCATATTCTGGTCTGATACCCTTTTTGGGGTGAGTAGACAGTTGTTTATTTCTTCTCAGGAAAAATTATTGGATTTCTAGTTAGTCTGATTGCTTTTTAAAGATGGTCTTTGCTACTCAATGGAAAATTATCTAAAGGATGAAAGAAGGGGGGAAAGGCTAGTGATGTCGTCCATTGATGGAATGAGTGATGACAGCAACCTGAAGCATAGTAGTAGTGATGATGGAGACAAGGAGGTAGAGAGACTGGGGCCACAATTAAGACACAACTGCTGAAAAACTGGATATGAAATGCAGATTCCCCAAGAACAGTTCAAAGAAACTAATAAAGTTCTAAGTATAGTATCTCTCTTGAAACATGTAATAATTAAATGCACCTTCTCAAGACTGATCACCCTCCTACACAGGCATTGCTGTGAAGGAGCACCTAGGGATACTTACTACAACCTTCTACCCTGAGAGAAGCAATTACTAGAGAAAGTTAACTGCCATCATTTCCAATAAGCACTGTCTCTTGGCCCGTTGGCAACATCGGTACTTAACAGTATACATACTCATTTCCAGATGGGGTATACACAGATTAGTTTCTGTTCCTTGAAGAAGTTACCATGGGTTAGGAAGGATACAGCACTCTTGATAATTTAATAAATTATCAGGTACATGTATCTGAATCCAGTGGAGCTTCTCAGGCAGACTTCAGTCCTAAGAGAATCAGGCCATGGGTAAACAGGTTGTACTTTAGGCACTGTGGTCACTCTTAGAAGGCATAATCATGCTTAACTTAGAAAAAGCTGTCCAAAGAGGATGCATAGCCTTCAAAATGCTCACTCCCAGAAACTGCCTTTATTTCATACATCTTAGCCATATATCTTGCCTCTTTTGTTCTTAGTGCCATTCTGTAGATGATATATTCACTTTTTGCCCAGCTTTTCCAGCTGTCCTTAAATTTAACCTTCTATAGGAAAGTCACAATAAAACTATGTATTGGATGACAGAAACAGATCTCTTTTAATAACTGCACCAGGGGTTCCGAATAACTTAGCATAAATTATAGAACACTAGTCATTCATTATTCAAGCCTTAAAAAATACAGCCTTTCAAAAAATTGGGCGTCAATTTGTATGCTTCGATCACAAGCCAGGCTACAGATCTGCAGTTCAGATGCTTGTACATGGGCTCCAACTCTCAAAATCCAGTTACCTCCTTAATACAGCTTAGCACAGTGATACTAAGAGGACTAGAAATGGAAAGTATCAGGGTTTCCTAACTAGTCTTAAAACATAACTTGTTCTTAGTAATATTTAACTTTTCAGTCAAAACACTATCACTAACAGCATCATCTTTTTATAGTGGCAGATCTACTCAAAAATTATTTTAAAGAACTTATTTCAATTCAAGTATATAAAAAAAAATCTCTGTAGACTATTCAATTTCCTTTGATCAGTATCTTTTCTCTGCCTCTTTCTCAGGTATGACAATGTACATGATAAACCAGTACATGTCTGGTTTGAGTAATCCTTATGTGAAACTTTTGTTTTCCATTTTGCAACCTCACAAAAGATCCAAATTTCATAATACATGGATAAAAGTAAATGTATTATAAACAAAGACAAGAATATGTTTGTCTCTTTTAATTTCTAAGACACTCCATGGTTATATCCAGTATTATATGGGCGTTTTTAAGTGCAGAAACAAAAATGACCTAAGCGATATGACAATTAAATTTCCCAATATATATGCACCACATTTATTATCTGCTTATCTGCTGCTTGATATCTAAGCCTATTTATCTCCCATTGTGAGTAGTACAATAAAAACAGGTAGATATAGATATTTCTATGATATTTTAGTTTCATAGTCCTTCAAGTATATATTCAAGAGTCTTAGAGTTGAATGATGTAGTTCTATTTTCAGGTTTATTATTTAATTGTTTAAAATTTTGTTGAGAACTTCATACATGAATACTATAAACACCATCCCCACCATCCCTCTTTCTCCCTCTGCCTCTTCCTTTATTCCCCTTTAACTCCTTCTCAATTTCATTACCTCTTATTACTACTGTGATGTCTGTATTCTCACTTATGATACTTAAACTAATGATTACGTTTGCTTGCGTGTGTGTGCTCATATGTACACACACACACACACACACACACACACTTGAATCTGTTCAGTGTTACTCATATGCATATGATTTCATAGATGACCACTTGATACTGATTATAACCATTTGGGGGGCTCGTCCTAAAAGGGCTGGTTGTCTCTTTTTCAGCAGTCATTAATTGCCACATGTTCTTTTATGTTTGGTTTCTTAAGGAACCTTGATACTGACTTCCACAGTCTCAATACATTCACATTTCCACCAGCAATGCATTGTTATGTGCTTTCTTTATGACAGCAGGAAAATGGACAGTTTGAGATCATTTTGTTAAGTGTAGTTTAGCAGATGGAGAAAAATAAATATTTTTTTCTTAGATAAATATAAATTTAATATTGTGCATACATACAATTGTGTGGGTGCATGTGCAAGACATAAAAGTAAAAGGGGGCTATGAGAGCAGAGAAGAGCTAGTAAAGGTAGGAGAGAAAGGACAGGGTAAAAGAATTTATGTAACAGGAAAGCAGAAGGGGACTCTGTGGGTAACAAGGAATTAACAGAAACAGAAGGCAGTTGGGGGATGGAGAAAAATAAGTACAATGTATAATTCCATATTTCTCTTAAAATGCAATAACAAAATCATAATTTTGTATGTTAAGTTTAAATTCTTTATAAAAACAAATTAAATAAAAATTTAGTGATTAGCCAAAACTCTAATCTTCTAACCTGCAAAATAACACCCAGGTCCCTTTCACTACTTGAAGAGTATGCACAGATCTGTTCTTCTCATTTTCCTACTTATTCCAAATGGTACCTGTGAAATTGTCCTTCAATTAATATGCCTCAATTTTGAAATTTACTATGTATATAATAAATCTCTACGTTTCAAGTATAAAGTGGAAAGCAGATAACCAGTGAAGTGGGAAGTTACTATGCCAACTCCCTATAATTTAGGAAAATAGTTCATAATGAAAAAAAAAACCCAAAAAACTAAACATTATTTCTATAAAAAGTTCACCGTGCAATAAGAACTCAATTAAACCAACTCTTTCCTCCTTCCCTCCCTTCCTTCCTTCTTTCCTTCCTGTGTCTAAACCAGATCTAATCTATATGCATGAACATTACCCCAAACCCCATGGTGAGAGAACATTTATCTTTTAAAGAGGTCTTTGATATAAAATGTTATCAAAGGCGTTTTGAGAATTTAAACAATCACTGGCTCCCAGTTCATCACACCTTATTTACCCATGTCAAAGAACTTTTAGAATGCTGAGGTATAATTCTTTCACAAAATCCTTTCCTCCTATGGATTCCATATTCAAGAACTTCACCCTTCTGTGATTTATTAGAAAACTGACTATCATGCTCAATTCACTGTTTGCCTTAATGCTCTGTCATTCCTGGGCTAGTTCGTGAAAGTATACACCTGGTATAACTTTTCTACTCCACATGAAAACTAAACTCATTTCCTTTAACTGCTCCCTCTCAAAATAGGACTTCAAAATGATGTTACCATATTAAACTGAGATGGCTCAAAAACCCATCAGGGCCCAGCTGAACCCAGACACAGTATCTTCACATTTTGTTAGCATATATAGTTATATAGTCAAAGAAAAATAAAGGGTACCCAGCTGAGTTAGGCAAATCCTAGTTAAGGCTACAAGGGCTCTTTAGTATAACTGCTAATAGTCCTAGCCAGGACAAAGGCCACAGTTACTCCTTACTACCTGCCACAGTTTCTCAACTGTGTTAACTTTAGAATGAGTATGAAAGAATAATTCATAGATTTAGTTTTCTGATAAGCATAACAAAGATGCTGTTCATGTAACAATTGGAGGAATACTAAAGATGAAATTATACAGTCCTGATATAAGGCAGTTTAGAGGAAAAGGAAGTCAGTACGTATTCAGTAGAGGAGTTACAGAATTTAAATAAAGGAAACCTTTGGAAAGGTTCTTTATTATAGAACCTGCAAGAGCTTAATCTGCTTACTTAAAAAGTAGATGGCCACTAATGGTCAGAGATTGTTGAAGACCTAAGAAGTGGAGTAATACGAGACTCCAGATAACAGGCTACATTGTTTCAGTAGAGACAAATTTTTAAAAGCAGGAAAAGGCCAGGCATGGTATATGCCTTTATCCCAACACCCAGGAAGCACAGTTAGCAGGATCTCAATGAGAGGGAGGACACCCTGGTTACAGAACAATCAGGTCTACATCATAGAGGCCCTACTATCTCAAAACTCAGAAATAAAGAAAAAAAAGTAAAATAAGAAAAGCAGAAAAACATAAGGAAAAACAAAAGTTATTTAAGCAAATGGATACTTTAATGACTTGTATGAACTGGGAAAATCAAAGAAGTGAAGTGTGAATTCACTTAAGTATCTTCAGAAGACTTAGAAAGGGGGCTGGGAAGATGGTCCTACAACAGCGTTCTGGCTACATAACTTTATGTTCAAGGTTTGGTAAAAGACTAGTCTAAAAAAAAAATAAGGTGAACAGGGACTGAGAAAGACACCAGATATAGACCTTTGCTCCTACCACCTAACCACCAACATGCACGCAATACAAATAAACATAAAGTGTGTGGAAAGAGAAAATGTACTTTATGCTCTGAGATGGCCATTTTCTTTCTTTTTTTTTTTTAATGAAAAATCAACAGGTTTTTTCTTTCATATTCATTCGATTCCAGTGATAAAGGACTTTTGGAAGCATCTGTGATTTCAGACTTACATCATTTTTTCCCTTTAGATTAAAAAAAAATCTAAGATTAATTAAAATTTAAACTTAATTATAAATCTATACCTATTTAGAATGTTCATTTCAAATTATCTTAGAGTTACTTTTTTAGTTACCTGCCAGTTAATATCAAAATAATCTTTGCACTTTACAGAAGTTTTGCACTTCCCAAATTAGCACAAAGAAACTAAGTCATGGAGAGCAGAATACTGATCTGTCAAACATGAATGTACGTTTCTCACTAAGGACATAAAAAGACAGAAATCTTTTTCACTTGTGAGCAGGGCTTTCTTTGTAAAACTTTCCATTTTAACAATGCCATTTCCAAGCATATACAACAATCATATTGCACATTAACTACAAAAAGAAAAAAAAACCATTTGTTTTCTAGTTTCACAAGCCTTGGCCTTTTTTCAAAACCAAATTCACTTCATTTTAATAGATTCTGGCAGAATGTAATGCTTGACTGCACAGAAACATTGCTAAGGCTAATTTTTCAGTATAATCAACTATATGACAAGCCTGGTCAACACCTACTGTTACTATACATGAAATAGACACAGCTTAGCCCCAAGAATTTCTCACTTCTCTCATTTTAATAGAAGTTAAAAACACAGAAATTGTTTTGGAAAAACATGAAAAACTCTTATTTAGAGATTGTTTCAGTTATTAAACTGCCCTTACAATTAAGAGCTGAAAGAAAAGTTACAAAGCAACATAACATCCATAGAATATATTATTCAGATGATTGCATATATTTAGAGTACATCTGAACCATTTGATGCTATTAACCCCCCAAAATAGACAGTAAAGCAATATAGGCATAATTAGTAGAGTACATTCCAACAATGAGTCAGAGTTTACTGAAACTGCATACCAACACTGGACTGAATTTCAACTTTGCCCTGGTGACATCAAATAGTATTATAGATCAATTAAGAGTTATGAAACATTTTGGCTTGTAGCCCTCATCATACATAGCCTTTAAAAAAGCAATTTCAGTTGCTATCAAGGTAGGAATCAGCAGTTGTAATTTTTTAATACAGCTGCAAAACAATAGGACCCATTAATAGCTGAACTTTTGACAGCACTATTCAAGATGATTTATGAGTTTGTATATAATTTGATTATTCTATTAATTCTGCTGATTACTGCTTCAGCTAATAAAGTGAAGGTCACTTCCAAAATAAATCTTCATTACATTTCACAGAAAGTAACTGCCTCCAACTAGTTGTTTTCTTTAATTAAAAACTAATGTAATAGAAAGAAGATAGGCTTCAGGGTCATTCATCTGCTGTATTGTGTGGATATAATATACACAAGACAAGTCCAGTGCAATACACAGTATCCCTTCATCTAAAACTTTAATTACAAAAGTATTATATTTATTTATACTAATACTAAAATTATAAAACCCAATTATATTAGTGTTTTAAAATTAAAAACATACAAAAGAATATTTGAAAATAATCCCTAAACACATTATAAAATGTAAAGCCCTGTTTTCACTTCTAAAAATATGTATGTGTGGTCCTGCAGGTGGAAAAGGAACAGTGGGTCATTGCTTTAACCAGATCTTTCCTGGAGGTAGAAAGAGACTGTCCATGCTCCATAAGATAAGTAATGGGCACCGGGCCCTGAGAGGTTGGAGGCAGATCAGAGGAAAAATGGTCAGGGCTCATATTAATACATTATTCTTATTTAATCTATTTTTACACACAGAACATTCTGTGTCCTAGATTTAATGCTGTATTTTATTATTTTTTAAAGTTCCTGAGCCCTTCAGCTTGAAGTCTGATCATCAAAGCTGATGAATCATATAACCGCATCAAACCAATAAAGCGAATTAAATGATGCATATTTTCCCACAGAAGTAAAAAGCAATCCTCAAACTCAGGAAATAATATTTCAAAAGACTGAAAGTTTGAATATAATCAATTATACAGGTGCAGTGATACCACAAAGAAGTAGGCAGCAACAACTTACATGCAGCCTCAATGGGGCTTTTACCACTTATTCCACTAGTGTTTAATTGCTTTGATGTGCTCTGATCCTGCCCCTGTACATATGAACAGATTCTACATTCCAACTCTATAACTCCTGCTTCTTTAAATTTAGCAAGATGTTCCACCATACTCTGGCATAACCCTCAAATGTAACCTTTCTGAGACACCCGCTACCCACCATCACCTACTGTTATGTCCTTCCTAACCAATATCACATGATAAAAGCATTTTGCTCACAGCACATTCACTCCTATTATTTTATGTCTCTCAATATTCTCTCAAATAAAACGTGCTTTCAACAGTTTATCTTGAACATCCATCAAAACACTGGAGTATTTAGTTAATTAAAAATTTTAGTCTAAACTTGCATTCGATAAAGCAAGGAGCCTGAGTTTATAGTCAGTTGTTCACCTAACTCATTTGGTTGGAGGGAGAATTCATAGGCCTCGAAACCACCAAAACAAAAATGAATTGGTCATAGGAAACAACTAACTAACCATACTCTTTACTACTAGGTCCTTCTCATGACCAAAAGTACATATTTTCAAGACAGAAAAGGAAGGAAATGCACTACATACTTAAGTGAAGACCAGTCTTCCCCTATAATGCAAGGAAAATGGTCTTCTTCCACTGAATGTGCAGTTTGGGAAGGAGATGTAGTGATGAAGCAGAAAGTGAACCCACCTAATCAGCCAACCAGACCACTAGAATCAAGCCTGGTGATCAGATGTTGCAGCTAGATTGCCCTCACATCCATTTTATCAAGCTATTTGTAGAACTACCAGTTTCTTCCAACATCTAAAATCTTGTTTATATTTTTCATTAAAGTATAAGGAACACACATCAGTTGTTAACAAGACAATTTTTATCTAACAAGACCAATGATAACTTACCATCTCTACCTGACTAAAGGAATAAGAACTTTATGCTTAGATTAATAATACCTTGATGCTCCAAGAGGCAGAACGCCTGGTATTTACTGAAGGAAAAAGCAAGTGGCATGGCAAACAAGTGGCATGGCAGAGTCTCTAGCTTTTCTGATCTGTGTTAAAACTGATAAAACCTCTGGGTACATGTCTGGGAATGAATGAGTCATGGAAGTATGTGTTGGGTTAGAGAAGGGTTGAGAGCTACTCATTATTTAACCCCATCAGTTCTCAGCAAAACAAGAAGGAATTGTGCCACAAAGAACTTCACAGCTACTCAAACACCTTGCACTGAGCTTTCATTTTTTTTTTTTTTTACTGTAGTAAAATTTTTTATTTTATTTTTTTATTAGATATTTTATTTACACTTCAGATGGCATCCCCTTTCCCCATTCCCCCCCCCCCGACCCCCTATCCCATGCCCCCTTTTCCTTTTTGCATTTATACATTTTTTAAAAATAATGTTAATCATAGGCTTTATAAGTTTGGAATTGTTCAATCAGAGGTGTAACCCACTGACCAACCTAGATATAACATCTATCTTTGACTGGTGGAGATACTTGAACCTCTGCCTCCCTGTCTCCCCCCTCTTTCTCTCTTTCTTCACCTAGCTTCTCCTCTCTTTCTTCTTCTCCTCTTCTTACTCCTTTTCTTCCTCTCAGTACTCCTCCTACCTTAGCTCCTCCTACACATCACCCTTCCTGTTAAAATGAAACTTTTCTCTCAAAATACAATTAGAACATAATTATGCCAATTTGTACCAGTGAGGTACAGGATAGTCCTAATACCCAGTCCATCCTTTTGTTGACTAACCTGAGCTTTCATTTTTGGCTGGTGTTTGTTGCCCTAATTTCTGATAGATACATAAGGTATACAAACTTAGGTTAATATCAACATATTAGAGTACTTTGATACATTTAGAGAGTAAGGATTTCTTACATCTCAAACATAAGCTGTGGATTCTTACCTTTCATCTTAACATCTAAGGAAACTTTGAAATCTTTCCAAATGCAATGATCAGAATGATTTTATTAGCAAATTACTTTGTGTGATTAAGAGTATGTGCCTGAGGGACACATAACTGAAAAGCATAAGTACTTGTTTTACTTCTATTGCCTCTGAATATCACCAGGGTTCAGTGAATTTACTAAAGCAAAAAAGGAAAACGATAGTTCCAAATTTTCATGTCTCAGGAAAAATACTTTTGACTCAAGTAATATTTCAGAAATAAAACAAGATTTCTTTGTAAGTTGTAGTGTTATTTGACCTCTACTAGAAAATAAAAACTATATCAGAGATAGGTGATGCATTATCTTTTACAGTAAAATACGAAAGTAGAAGATCAAAAGCTTCTGGCCATATTTGATTAATCCATGTTATATGCCTTCCTTTAGTTTGCTGGTTTCAAGTACCAGCACAATTATGTCCAAAAATACAGTAACTAATACTTTACTGTCCCAGTGGGGTTCCTGCCTTGCTACAGAAGGTAGTCTCTTCAGGTTCCATATTTCTAATGTTGTGAGTCACAGCTAAGGTCACCCCCATTGATTCTTGGGCACCTTCATCATCCTAGATCTCTGTCTCCTTCTGGAGATGCCCCAGACCTCCTTACTCCAATCAGTTGCAGGTTTCCACTCATTTTCATGGCCATCTAGCCATTTCTCCTATCCTTCCCCCACACATTTTACTGAACACCCCCATTTCCCTCTCCATTTCCCCTCCCTCACATTTCCCTCCCTACATCTGTCTCCTATGACTATTTGATTCACCCTTCTAAATAAGATTCAAGCTTCCTCACTTGGGCCTTCGTTCTTGTTTAGCTTCTTTGGGTCTGTGGAGTGTAACATGGTACCTGAATTTTATAGCTAATATCTACTTATAAGTAAGTATATACCATGCATGTCCTTTTGGGACTGGGTTACCTCACTCAGGATGATATGATATTTTCAAGTTCTATCCATTTGCCTGCAAATTTCATGATGTCTTTGTTTTTAATAGCTAAATAGTATTCCATTGGGTAGATGTATCATAGTGAGCAATACAGACAACTCATCCATAAAACTTTCAACCCAAAATTTATCCTGTTTATAAGAAATACAGACATAGGAGATGGAGTAGAGACTGGGAGAATAGCCAACCAATAACCTGCCCTACTTCTGACCCATCCCTGACACTATTAATGACACTGTTATGCTTGCAGACAGGAACATGTTGTCCTCTAAGAGTCTCCACCCAGCAGCTGACTCAGACAGATGCAGACACTCACAGCCAGTGGATGGAGCCTGGGGACTCTTATGGAAGAATAGGAGGAAGGATTGTAGGCCCAAAGGAGATAGGAACTCCACAGGAAGATTAACAGAATCAACTAACCTGGACCTTTGGGGCTCTCAGAGTCTGAACCACCAAACAAAGAATATATAAAGGCTGGACCTAGGCCTCCCCACATATATGTAACAGATGTGCAGCTTAGCCTTCAAGAGGGTCCTGAACACCGAAACAGGGCTATCCTAAAAGATGTTGCCTATAGGTAGAATATGTTCTATTAGCTGCATTGCCCTGTTGGCATTAGTGGGAGAGGAAGTGGTTAGCCTTGCAGAGATTAAGTGCTTGGGGGGGGGATGTTACTCAGAGGGGCCCCCACCCACCCAGAGGAGAAGGGGATGGGGTATGGAGGAAGAACTGTGTGTGTGGGGTGACCAGAAAGGGGGCAGTGAGTGGGATGTAAAGTGAAAAAGTTAAAAAAAAATTAAATAAAAAACCAACAAAACAAAAAATATTTTCTACTTCTGCTTTTGACATGCAAAAAAGATAATATTTATTTCCACCTACATTTACTAAGAAGTACATGATGATACATATATGACCACAATATGGGGAAGAATAAAGTCCAACTTCAGAAATGGTGATAAGCCAAGAGTTCATTCCAATGAGAGGAAGAAATACTAAAAGGAGATATGAGACAATAGCAGCTCTGATCTAGGTAGGTACTTAGAGCGACTACAGTATGACTATTAAATATTCATTATGAAATATCAGAATGTTGGCACTGAAGACTATAAGCACCTTGGGCCTTGCTATTTAAAAAAAAATGAAAATTCACACATTATCACTACAACATAACATGAAGATTATTTGTATTAAAAATAGTTTGGAAATTGTTGATTTATATGTCAGATACATTCTAAGAGCTTTGCAAATATCTGTTTCCTTAATCCTTAAAAAAAAAGAACCCTGTGAAGTACATAATTTAAAACATAAGGGTAGAAACAAAGTTAATCATTAACTAAACAAACAAGGGTATTTTAGAGATAATTTCCTCTGGATGCACCTTAAGAATATTGCTATATGCATAAAAGACCAAGATTACTGTAGGTTAAGAAAAAGATTATCTTAAAATTCTATATATTTATTTTAAAATGGTGACAATGCCATTTAAAACAACAACAAAAACACCCTAAAATGGCAATGCAAAAAGCTTGAAAGGTACAGGCGTTTGTAGACATTTATGCATTAGAGTAAACCTAATTTCCACAAAGTCACTAAAGACCAGTTAAGTGTACATTATAAAATCTTGGTTAACAACTTCCATGTGGTTTGTGTTACCACACAGAACATAACTCAAGATGACAGGAATCACTTAGAAGTAAATCAAAGTAGACTTGTTTCTTAATAGGTTAAGAAAGTAGAAGGTTCTTATGTATGTCTTTTATTTGTTTAGCAAACTATTTACATAGAGTATAAAGCAATTCAATTTCAATTGTTATGAATGAACAGTTAATTGTAAAATTCAAATAGACAAATATGAGATAAAAGTATTTTGGGATTTTGTGCATGTGCAGAAGTACTTAACTTGCATATAAATGGAGGCCAGAGGTCATTCGTGGGTGCTGTTTCTCAGTTCTTGATGTAGTGTCTCCCACTGAGACTTGCTGGCTACACTGACCTGCCAATGAACTCTGGTGATCCACCTATCTCTGCCCCTCCCCACTAAGGTTACAGGTACAGGAGACTTATGTCCATATTTTTATAGGGATACTGGGGATCTGAACTTAGGTCTTTACACTTAACTGGCAGGTAGTTTCACTAATAAACTATCTCTCAAACCCTACAAATAGCTTTTACATTTGGGTTCTGATAATATACTCAGAGCCTAATATTTGCATGGAAACTACTAACCCAGGTATCTTTTCAGTCAAGAACAGGTTGTCACTCTATTTGTTCATTATCATTCAATTTGTGGGAAGGAAGATGTCTTAAACAAGGATGCGCCAAAAGCTACATTTATTATCTGAGTCTCAAGCTAGGTGTCTTATATCTATCTAGTGAATAAAAGAAAATGTTTTTGTACTGCAGTATTCGCTTTTATAATTTCTAATTCAATTAAAATATCTAATTTGTTAAGCCCATACTATGTGTAACAGTTTTCTTAGAGATCAAAACATTCTATCCTGAGGGAAGCTCCTAAATAAGTAAACAACTCAAAATAGCATTAGGAAATCCCTGAAACTGAGCAGATCCCTTAGGCCCCACCCTGCCAGAGTAAACAATAAAGGCTGGTAGTCTCTCTTAAAGAGGACTCCCAGACAAGACAAGTGGCAATGACTCTCAAATGAGAAAATCTACAAAGACTCAGACCAGAACAGCTCCCTGGAAGTTTAGAGCAGAGTTATAACGAATACTTTCCAACATGTTGTGCTGCTTGTAAGCTGTGCAGTATGCTCCAGGTTCTCAGCTTTTATGAGATGTTGCCCATGATGGGGAAAGGAGGCTTTGGTTGCTTTAAGTCATTTCTGCTCCTAGAAGTAACTCGGTAACCATATTCCAACAAAACCCATTGGTTCACCAAGTTGGACTTTGGTGGCATCTGTCCTTCAATGTGTTGTGGGTGAGTAGACATGTGTGTTGTGTCTCTATAGGAAAAGTTTTGTCGCACAACATTACCAACCAGAGTTCTAACTGTAATGACATATGAGTAAAACAAAAAAATTCAACAACAATAAAAGCATCCATTTTGTGATAGGACCTACAGAGAGAAAAAGATGACTGTGTTTTAACATACCAAGCACAGCTATCAACAGATACAAATTATTGGGTTATTACATGATTGAATTTTAATGCCAGATACAGTTTATATCACTTGAAAAAAGTCTACAATATATAAATTTGTTGCACAGTAGTCACCAAAACATTCATAAGTACCAGGACTGTGAATTTATACAAATCTGATATAACAATATTTTTCTTTCACTTTAGATAATAGAGATATGATCTCTTATGTCATTACATTGAGTCTTAATATATCCAAGGGTAAGAGCTGGAATGATAGTTTATTCATTAAGAACACTGGCTGTTCTTCTTAAGGACTAGGGTTCAACTCACAGCACCCAAATGGCAGTTCCGAACTCTCTGTACCTCCAGTGCCAAGAAACCCAATTCCCTCTCCATGACTCCATGGGCACCAAGCAAACATGCAGGCAGAACAACCATACACATAATTGATTTTATTTGTTTATAATTTTTTAAAAAATCTAAGCATTGTAGATAAGATTAGATTATTACCTTTACCTTTTCCATAATATAAGTAAGACTACTGAAGTATTCTGAAGTTAAAAGGAATGTTCAGCAACAAAAAATTACAAATAATTTGAAAGACAGTCAGAACTAAATTTGGAGACTGTCTTTGTTTTGGTTTCTTGTTTTACTTGTGTTTTGTTTCATGTTGAATGATAACCTTTAATTTATATTTGAATAATCACACTTTACATACTATTTCTATTATACTTATAGGGAAATAGAGTTATTCCAAAGAGAGGGTAAAATGTGGCTTTGAAGCCGGGCAGTAATGGCACATGCCTTTAATCCCAGCACTTGGGAAGCAGAGGCAGGTGGATTTCTGAGTTTGAGGCCAGCCTGGTCTACAGAGTGAGTTCTAGGACAGCCAGGGCTATACAGAGAAACCCTATCTCGAAAAACAAACACAAACAAATCAAAAATGTGGCTTTGAATATTTTGTTAAAGATTTGTCCATTAATACTGTGTTACCTTCCAATTCAATCAAACTAAAATTTCAGTTTCAAACTCTGGCCTTTAAAATATCACCCATATTCAGGAAGGAGCCAGCTTTATTTGATCCTAATATATATTCCTGAAAGTATTTTAAGATCTGGAATATTATACCTATCTAATAAGAAGAGGAAATGAGCTTAGGTAAGTTTTTCATACCTACTATCAGGATAACCTATTACCTGAATCAGAACTGAAGTGGGCTATTTCTAAAAATTGAAGCTCACTGTATTACTTAGCCAATGAAGCGTCAACAAGCTCTTAAGAGTTATACTGGAATCCCTACCCCCACAATACACTTAAATATTAGCAAGAGGTTATTAACATTAATTCGTTCCCTGTCAAAATCTAAGGAGTAGTATAGGCAAGAATACAAAGCATTCCATTGCTTTATTAACAGCAATGCTCACTGATCTGTGAATAACCTGAAAAAAGAATGACGATTATTGGGTTACTTTACCAATCTATCCATCCATCACCACAGAACAGGTTTCAGAATGATGGATTATCTCACCACCCTGCTGTTGATCCCACACAACATTGTCTCCTCAAGGGAGAAACACACAATCATCCAAACATAACCATGCTTACCCTACATCACTCCCATGGTAATTTAAACTAGTAACTAGGAAGAAAACTATTTTTAAAATAATATACAACTGATTCAGAAAATTGGGTATATTGCTGCATTTATTTTATGTTCCAGAATTCTAGAGTCTATACTAATTCTTACAATACACCTCCTTAACTTTCCAGAAAGTATTTTTTAAAATAATCTATTCCACACTATTCTTGTGATTTAATGAGAATAATTCTCAATTGAGTACCTCAATAGTTTTTATCATTTGCCTAGGGTGTAAACTGGCAATCATAAAGATTTTTAAGGTACTCAGAGATTTTGTAAATAAATATAGTTACATATATTATTCAGATAAAATTTGGCATGCGATTTCACAGTATCCCAAAATTTGTGAAATTTAAGCAAATGATGACAAACTGGATTTGAAGTTATGGGTCAGGGATTCAGAAAATTCCTTTGCTCTACTGAGGCTTTTGCTAATTTTTATTTTAAACTAAGATTTGCTTTATAAATGATGCCTTTAAGTTTGTGGTATAACTGAAAGTCAAATATAAAAATATATAATCATATATATTCTTTTAGATTTATAGATTGAACAGACAGAAAATAAAATATACCACAATATTCTATATGATAATGATAATAAGTTATAGAAGCCAGGCATTGTAGTAGTACATGATTATAATCCTAGCACTTAAGAGACTCTGGCAGAATTATCCGTAAGAGTTTGAGGTCAGCTTTGGCTATATAGTAAGTTTAAAATAAGTCTGGGCTGCATAGCAAAACCCATGTCATATAAAAACAAAACAAAAAAAAGTAATATGATCCTTTCTTTCTTACTTAATTTTTGTGGTGCTGGTAATGGAATCCAAAATTTGTATAAAAACTACCATGTCGCTACAAACAGAGGGTTCTAATTATTTTAACAATAAATAATGGGTTTGTTCTCGTTTTTAAAAAGCATTTGTCCTCAAAATTATGTTTCTTAACATAGTAACATTAGAATTTATAACATATTAGAATTTATATGTTGGTGTCAACATAGGTTAATTATTAAATTATGGTGTATGTATCTATATACTAGGTTATGTCACCATTTAAAATTTAAAGTATGCTAGCACTGGCTATGGGTTCTATGGAGGCAGATGTTCATGTATTTCCACCAGTCAAAGATAGTTGTTATATCTAGGTTGGTCAGTGGGTTACACCTCTGATTGAACAATTCCAAACTTATAAAGCCTATGATTAACATTCTTTTTAAAAAAATGTATAAATGCAAAAAGGAAAAGGGGGCATGGGATATGGGTTTCCTAAGGGGGGGGCGGGGAGGAATGGGGATAGGGGATGCCATCTGAAGTGTAAATAAAATATCTAATAAAAAAAATTTAAAGTATGTGTACATATATACCCCTTTACACATGGGTATCCGTACAAGCATAGAATAAGTAAAAGAATACACAATCAACTTAGTCTATAGAAGAAATAGAATTGAAGGATGGAGAATGGGTATTATACTTCTTTATGAAGTTACAGGTTTGTGTTCCTTTTGTACCCTCAGGATTTTTACTTGCCCCCTAAATATGAAGATAGTGTTGTCCAATAATTCGTTTTTTTTTTTCCAAGACAGGGTTTCTCTGTGTAGTCCTGGCTGTTCTCGAACTCAGAAATCCACCTGCCTCTGCCTCCCAAGTGCTGGGATTAAAGGCGTGCGCCACCACAGCCTGACTCGCTTTTTAATATATATTTAGAATCTCCTATGCTAAATGTCCCACTTAAATTGTTCTACTGATTTAAATACTAAGGTATATTAGACTGCTCTGTTCCTTAAAGAAACTTTACATTATTGCAAATTACAGAATTGAAACAGTACAAAATGATTATAAGACTGGACCAAAACTTTTATTAGTCTCATTCTTTCAGCATGTAACCAGTGCAGGAGCTCATTAGTCTGACTGCTCATTTTGTTGTAGGATTGTGCTACTCAGAAAATGCAATACATTCTAAATTGGATGCATTTGCCTAAATGGAACATCCAAAAATGTCTCAAGGCTTTTTTTAAAAATGGATTTTTGTCTGCTACAAATCAGAAGAGAAAAGTAGTAGTGGTGTTTAATGGGTAGAAATCAATGATACTGTTAAATCTTCTGTAATACAAAGGAAAGCTGCTCTCCAAATGGAAAAGGATCATACTGACATTAATATCTATAACTGTGAACCTGAAAAACTGTTCTATAAAAGACTTTATGTATTTATACCACAGTAAATTAAAGCAGGTTCAGACAACTGATGAGTCTTACTTCCAAATCTACCTCACATTTGCTCTGGTGTCATTCTATAAAAGTAACAGTAATGGTCATTAATAATCATAATAACAACAATAGTAACAGCAGCTAATATTTCCATAACACATGAATATTCAGTACTCTAAGAATTTCCCAGATATTAGCCATTGTAATACAACCTGTGAGATAGATACCATTATTATTCTCACAAATATGGAAAAGAACAAGATACTAGATATCTGCTCAAATATGTATACCAAGTAAACAGCAGCCATCATTTTATCCCATGAGTCCCTGTCACCCAATTCACTATAATTACTTCTTGCCCACATGACCAGGGCATTAAATAGCCATTTGTATCCAACTGGAGAAGCACATTACAATTACTCTTTCAGTAGTAACACATTCCAAGTTTTCTGTGTCCTGACCCACATCATATATCTTAATAAACCCTGGAAGCACTCTTATAATTCACTCCTTGGGACCTTTTGCTTTCATGATCTCTTAACAAACATTAAATAATGAAAATCCTTATCAGTGTCTCAATTCTTTTAAATCATAGCTGCCTTTGAAAATCTGATGAACCCATGGACTCCTTTTATAAGAAAACACATGTATATAATATTTCATATATACAAATTCCCAAGGATTAATGTACTGTAGATTAAGAAGCTCTGATATATCTGCTTTTTCAGAAAGTTATTATAACTATTGTCTAGTCAATGAGCCACAAAGAGTGCGTTAGGAAATCTGTATTCTAGCCTCATATCCTTTCACTTGAATTATTCTCATTTGTAAAATCAGACAACCAATCAAAACAATTTCTATGAACATTTCCCCCAGGTCTATTTTTCCCAGAATTATATTTTGATTTTGGGTGGGGAGGTTATAAAAAGAGATTAAGGGGATTTTGGTTAAAGGGAAAAATCTAAGGCTTATTTGTCACTAGCAATAACAATAAGGCAGACATCAAAAACCCTTATTTCATTCTTTCTGATTTCTTATGCAATTGAAATATATGTTCACTTTCTCAAAAATTTAATCTCTGGTCATTTAAGACTTTCCCCTGATTTTCAGAGAGTCATCCCAATTAACAAGTGGCTCCTATGATTCTAAGAATCACTTAGAGGATAAAAGAAGTCCTAGCTATTAGAGAATGACATGAGTAGATCACTTTGGCCCAAAATGTGTTTTCAACCATGATTTGTCCAAAAAGGAACTACAAAACATTAAGCAAAATTTTTTGATCTACTGACCTAACATTGAACTCTAGCCTGAAGAAGGCTTTAAAAGACAACAAAGACACAGCAACAGCAAATATCTCACAGTCTATATTAAAACTCCAAATCAACAGTTACCATCAAATCATGGCAGCATCTGTGTGCCCCTTTTGGGGTTGTTCTGACATTACTAATTGAATGCATTCAATGGAAAAGTCCCTCTCCTTTCTGTTCCTGTTGCTCCAATAATCTCAAGTAAGGTTGCTAAATATGCCCACATCCATTCACACATTTCTTTACATTTGGGTTTCACTCATGCTCTGTTTTAAAAATCATTAATTCAGAGATCACCTTCAGGTCTACAATTTTCCTGCAATAACAAGCAACTTTCCGTACATATTATATTGAAATTATATGATTTTTCACATACAACATGCAGGGAAATGCTGAGTCTGAATACTCAGCAAAAATGTTTGTTGGTGATAATTTGAGTGTGTGTAATTATACACACATATACATGTGTGTATGCATATGTGCTAAATTTGAAACATTCCTGTTGCTCATCTTTAAATAGATTTTCATATCAGAAGGAGTACATTACTGGATAAACTAAGCTAAATACCCTCTTCTTATTGCCATTTTCCCCTCAAACAAAACTCTCTGGGCAGTCCCAGTCTCAGCCTAGTGAGGAGGCTCAACAGGTAAATCACTTGCTGCCAAGCATGATACACAGGAATTTGATTCCTGAAACCTCATGGTGGAAGGAAAGAACAGATCCCTTCACATTGTTCTTTGATACCTGCATGCAGTAGGTCTTGCAGGAGATGTGCACATACACATACGAATGACTAAATGAAGTTTTAAAAAATTAACATTTGTTTCCACTGTGCTTCTCCATTTCTCAGATTACAGAAGACACGACGGAGTTTATAAAACTCATTCTGAACTAGAAAAGTAGTTCCTAAACTTATTATATTACTAACTATACAGATGGCAGTAATAAATTCCTAAAGTTAGGAGCAGAAAAAAGAACTTGTGCTTAGAAAATAAACTTTGTTTAAAAATCTGCATACTAGACACACACCTCCTGTCCATTGTGGCAGAAAAATATTAATTGACTAATTTATAGTAAAAAAAAATTGTAAGTCTTGCAAGACTAGAAAAATACATAGGTTTCGATGACTTTCTTTCCAATATGGTGCCAATTATATGCTCTGACATATAAATGCCTACTAGGTAGCACAATAAATAAGCTTCATTTTCGTTGCTAAAAAAATCTACCTATTTAAAATGATAAAAGCCTCAAATGGCATTTATTCATGGAAGTTATCTCTAGTAGTTAAAATGTTATACTGCTTACACAGAATTCATTTAGGATGCAAGGATATGACTTACAAATGTCTTTGAATCCTTCACATAAATATGCATGCACACCATTTATAACAGTAGCCTTGATGAGAACACGTTGTAACTGGCTGTGAGAAATGCTTAAGAGGCTTATATTAAAACAGAATACAGAATGGTGGTTAGAAATCACGGAACAGGTGACACCTTATTCTGATAACCTGGTGATAAAAAGCGTAGCCTATGATGTATAGATAGTGGTAGTGTTAGTGGTTTAGGATATAAACAGATCAATAGTTACATGAAATTAGAGTGCATTATGTAGTAAATCCATTAAAAACTTAAAAATAGTATCCCCAAGCCAAGTTAATGCATTTTTACTGTAATTCACACAGTCCCATGTATATAAAAAACACTAAGAAATCAGTCGTGATAATTACCAAAGAACTACTTAGAAGTTGGATATAATATATCAAGCGTTGCAGGGAAAGGGTTGTTGGTTGTTTCCAGTATACATATATCTCATTGTACCATTCCTGGGGAGACTAGTTCAAGTTGGAGAAGATCAAGTATAATTTACATAATAAACATCAAAGTTGAACCATAGGTACAATATTGATAACTCAGTAGAAGTATAAAAAAAGAATGTACTGATGACATTTTAGCCTTAAAAAGATAAACCACCAATGTAGAGAAAATGTTCTTGTTTGTCTAGGACATTATACATAAATCTCATTCTGAAATATTTTCATATTTTGGGATATTTATAATACATAAAAAGTGACAAGGTATATTAATGATGAGATCTAAATTTAAATTCACTTGTGTTAAACATATGCCTAATAAAACATCTGAAGGTGATTTTATTATAGAATATGTTTGCTGCTTGAGTTTTTGACTATGACCACATATAAAATTCCCTACTTGTAGTACTGGGTCAGCTCTCATAAAATTCAGACTTGGGGCATATTTAAGGATTTCAAGTTTTTAGGAAAACTTTTTTTCTGCATTTTATATGATCATTTTTAGATAGAGTCTCACTATGTAGCCTAGGCTGGCCTCAAACTTATGGAGATCCAAGATTGGAACTGTGTGACCTGACACTAGGTTGCTGCTTTCTGTTTGTATACAGTATCAATAAGGAAGTCAGTGTGCTGCATATCACTTCACAGGGAACTTTTCACTCTATGCCTGGTCTTCACCTAGTTTGGGAGGAGCAAGTGTGGCAGTATAAGAAAAGACAGTGTAGTTTCTGAAAAATAAATCAGCAACTACAGGTGAAAACTCTTAAACTCTCTACTTAATTTATTTTTAACCATTGATTTTTTATTTTTGAGATTATATTCAAGTATGTTTCCCCCTTCCTTTCCTTCCCTCCAAGCCCTTCCATATACCACTCTATATTCTCCTTCAGATCCATGGCCTCATTTTTTATTAACTGTTATTGTATGCACATATGTGTTTGTATATACATTTATATTCCTAAATATAATTTGGGTGGCACACGCCAGTAGGATATGCTAAAGAAGCAAACTAAGGAGGATCACAAGTCCCTATGTAATTTCAATTGATGTGACAAACTATGGTCCTAAGGATCCAACACTCTGTCATTCATTTCTACCTTGTATCCCTATTCAGAAGGAAGAAAGAGACATATAATATTCAGAAATTAGTGGATTCCATTCTTATAATCAAGTATTTAGGAAATGTAAGTGTGAGAATACATGTTTCCATTGATACTGAAGGCAAGGAACTGCATATGATAAATACCACAGCCCCTCAAACACATATATGTGCAAAGTACAAGACTAGGGTTGAAATCAAAGACTCAAGCAATAAGCACTTGGACAAAAAATAATGTGCTCAAAACTTTCTTGCCGGTACCATGATGGAGCTATATACTGTGTTCTATACCTACGTGAAGGTCCTAGAAAGGAAATAGTAACACTTCAAGTGTGTAATACCTTGACAAAACCAAGTAATTCCAGCAATATAACCTATCTAAAATTCTGAATACTCAGATCAAAGGAAACACTGCCAACAGAAAATAAGATGCTAAAATGAATCAGCAGAGCTAACACGTGGCACTAATCAACCATGTGAAAGTTAAATATCAGAGTAAACAGAATGAGAATGCAAAATGCCTTCTTTTAGCCTCTGGGGAAATTCTACACACATACACACACACACACACACACACACACACACACAGACACCATAAAAAAGCAGTAAGAAAGATTTAGTATAGTAAAAATGTAGGATATCAAAAACACAGTTAAAAGCACTTCAAAGAGATACAACTTACACAGAAATCACAAATTAGGTTGACTTCAAAATATCAAAAGCAAAAATGAGCTATAAAGAACAGAATACACATTAAAAATACTGAAAGGAACTGACAACCTAGGATTGTTTCCATAATTGAATTCCACTTGATCAAAACATAAAAGAAAGCCAATGGCTATAGTTCTTTTCAGATACAGAGTCTAAGAGGGAAAGGGAAGAACAGATTGCAGCTAACCAGACTCATGCCAGCTCAGCAAGAGCATGCTAATAGAGCCCCATGCAGACTCCACAACACTACAAAGTAAAAGGCACAGAGAGATGAGGCAGCCAAATACATTACAAAACTTGGCATAAATATTCAACTAGCACACAAGTAGAATTTGAAGAAAAATTAAAATTAAAAAAGATCAATAGATAATTAAAAATATTAAACTTATTAGAAAATACTGACAAATTTCTATATCAGAATAAACATAAATTAATCTTTTATAAAATTACAGGGAGACATTGACAAAACCAATAGTATCATGAAGATTTTCAAAACATACCTCTTAATATTAGATCAACAGGAATAAAATTCAGTAAAGTGTGAAAATTATAATTTCAGGTTAATTTATTGGACTCTCAAAACAATTCTTAAAGGACTCTGACCTTTTACCTGCATAAATATTTTTGAGCAGATACAGAGAAATAAAGACATGATATACTAGGTCACAAAAGCGTAAAGCACCAAAACTCCCAAAATATTTTTATCCTCATACTGCAATTTAATTTACTACTGAAAGAATTGTCTCAATTTGTCTTGAATACTTCATAGTAATTGACAATTCAAAAAAAACCTTAATAAAAATTAAAGCTTAAAATTTCTAATAAAAGTAATACATAGCCGGGCAGTGGTGGCGCACGCCTTTAATCCCAGCACTTGGGAGGCAGAGGCAGGCGGATTTCTGAGTTCAAGGCCAGCCTGGTCTACAGAGTGAGTTCCAGGACAGCCAAGGCTATACAGAGAAACCCTGTCTCGAAAAACCAAAAAAAAAAAAAAAAAAAAAAAAAAAGTAATACATAACAACTAGTAAGATATAAAATAACTCATAGATACAAAGTAACTCAAATATTTTCGTAATTTAACTGTTTTGGTAAATAAAAAGATAAACAGAGCATGGTGGGACATGCCTATATAATCTGAGTACTTCAGAGACTGAAGCAGGAGGAGGTACGTTTGAGGCCAGCCTGAGTTACATAATGAGATGTTTTTCACACATACAAACAAAGAGACTTTCCAATACATAAAATATATATAAGTAATAGTTTTATTATTTTCTATGATGAAATAATCACAGTTGTACATTATGGACTTTTAAAAACTACAGTATTATGAAAAGTTACTATTAATCAAAATTTTAGACACTCAAGACAAAGTAACTGTACATGGTACCCCTCACAGTGGAGAGAAATGCAAGCAACACAAAGGTAAATGTAATCTATGCCATGTTACTGAATTTCACAGCTATCTCATGTTACATACAATAAATTCAAGCATTATGCATGTCCACCTAAAATTCTGAGTGGTATCAATCATCACAAGAGAAGTTTGGCTCTCCAAGAAATTCGGTGGTGCAGTAAAAGTGATCTTTTCTTACATAATTTTTTGTCACAAGCTATACTTGCAAAATATTACCAATCAACAATGTTCTATAGGTAAGGCTTCAAACTGAAGTCATACACAGGCTACCAGTATTTAGACTGTGGGGGTTAGTGGATCTGATTTCAAAGATGGGTCAGTACAACCAACTGTTCCATCATTGAAGTTTCAAGTTTCAGCCTAATAAATAGGAAAGGCAAGGAAGAATACAAAAGAGCAAAATTGTCTCCCAAAGGCAAAATCACAGATGATATAGAACAGAAATTAATATACTAGGATACAAAGTTTTAAGAGAGACAAACAAACACCAAACATAATTCTTAGAAAGCTAATTCAGCTAAAAAAAAAAGTTATCCAAGGTCACAAAGGTAGTGAACTCACAAACTTTGACTTAAAAGCATCTTATCTCCAAAGTTCATATTCTATACTACCCGTCAAAAGACTAAGCAGAAAAGCTTCCTGGATCCAACTACATTAATTTTAATGATCTTCTTGTAGTACAAAATTGCAAACAAAACATTTAAAATTTTAACTATGATCAATAATCAGACTACACTTAAAAACTGTATAAATCAGTTAAGAAAAGGGCAACAAGCTGGGTGTGGTGGCACATGCCTTTAGCCCTAGTGCTTGGGAAGCAGACACAGGCCAACCTGGTTACAAAGTGAGTTCTAGGACAGTGAGAGCTGTTAACCAGAGAAACCCTGTCTCAAAAAAAATTGAGCTGGAGAGATAGCTCACAAGTTAAGGGCTCTGGCTGCTCTTCCAAAGGTCCCCAGTCCAATTCCCAGCAACCACATGGTGGCTCATAATCACCTCTTATGAGATCTGGTGCCCTCTTCTGGTATGCAGTCATACATGCAAGCATAAGTCTGTATACATAACAAACAAATAAATCTTTAAAGGGGAAAAAAAAAGAAAACCAAGCAAACCAATGAAAGAATTAACAGAAGAATGAAAAGAAAGAAAAAAGGAAAGAGGCAATAACTCAAAAGACAAATGGCAAAAGATGAACAAGTATTCTTCAGAATAGAAAACATGAATAGCAATAAACATATGAGGAAATCAGGGCAACTCAAAATTAAGATACAGTACATTGAAATTTTTGTGAATAAAGACTAACAAAATTGTTTAAACGTTCAGAAATTTATAAAGGTAACAAATTTTTACACATTGTTCCTAAGGTGTGCATAATACAATTATCAAAATGAATAACACATATTCTATGGTTAAAAAAGATTCATTCATTCAAGGCTGGAGAGGTGACTCACTGGTTAAGAGCACTGGCTACTATTGTAGAGGACCCATGTTTGATTCTCAGCTACCACATGTCAACTCCCAACCATCTGTAACTCCAATTCCAGTGGATCCACATCAGGCACACATACAATACACATATATACATACAGGCAAAACACTTATACACATGAAATTATAAAAAAATCATTCTTGGAAAGTCCATGTATGTATTTACATTAGAGAGAGAGAGAGAGAGAGAAAGAGAGAGAGAGAGAGAGAGAGAGAGAATGAGAATGTGTGTGTGTTTGCACAAACCACAAAAACCCTCTATTCTCAAACTTCTTCCCTAAAAGAAGCTAGAAGGTTACAGGCACACATGAAACTACATTTGACTTTTTATGTGGATCCTGAAAATATGAACTCAGATCCTCTCTAATTACTCATCTCTGTAAGCCCCTAAAGAAAGTCTTGAACACATATATCGCAAGACATACTGTGCTGGCTAATATTATGTCAATTTGACACACAAACTAGAGTTATCCTAAAGAAAGAAACCTCAATTGGGAAAATTCCCCCTATAAGATCCAGCTGTATAATGTTTTCTTAATTAGTGATTGATAGGTCAAGGCTCAGCTCATTGTGAGTGGTGCTCTCCCTGAGCTGGTGGTCATAGATTCTATAAGAATGCAGACTGAGCAGGCCATAGGGAACAAGCCAGTAAGCAGCACCCGCCTCCTGGTATCTGCATCAGCTCCTGCTTCCAGGTTCCTGCCCTGCTTGAGTTCTTGTCCTGACTTCCTTTGGTGATGAACAGCAATGTGGAAGTGTAAGCTGAATAAACGCTTTCTTCCCCACGTGTTTCATCAAAGCAATAGAAACCCTGACTATAACACATACAAAAAGATGTTAATAGAAAACATCAGCAGAAAAATGCAAAAGTAGCTTATGGTAAATTCACAATCAACTATTATGAAATGATAAAAACTGTGTGTGTGTTTGTGTGTGTGTGTATCTATCTATCTATCTATCTATCTAGTATGTGTCTTATGTCATGATGTATACATAGAGAGATAGGTGTACACACACACACACACACAATATTTTAGGTTCAAAATCATGCCAAATTGAATATACTATTTATATGGAGAAATAAACATTAAATCACTTATAAAAATAAAATGAACTATGTTTGCATATACTAACTCTTCACTGAATTTATTTTAAGATAGGAGCATCAATAACTCAGTGTAGCCTCAACATGCTATGTAGCAGAGTGGTCTTCACACCCACATGGTAGAATTACAGGGATGCATTAACCAGCTCACTTTTGTCTAATTTTCATGTTATCCATACAGATCTTTTAGAAGATATAAATCATAACTTACCTGCAAAAACACTGTGGAAGTTCTCCTTGGCCATATAAAGGAAACAGAAATGGAGTGTTGCCATACCGCCCAAGGCACTGAAGAAACTTTTTAGTAGCTTTGAGACCATCTACAGTACAGCTTGTTGTCTCTGATGTCATTGCAATTGAGTGCAGGACAAAATACTGTAGGTTGGGGGTTAATTTTTGAGTTTTTAAATATTCAGAAAATGTAGTTTCCTCATATGCTACAAAAAGAAAGATGGAAATTTTTCAATTAAAATCATGTTTAATACCTACTTAAAACTACTCCACATTACTACAGCCAGGCCTGTTAAAGATTTCAAACAGGACACAAGTGGTCCTTATTACTACAGTTTGGAAATGGACTATTTATTGGTCTTAAGAACAAAATATGGAACAACTTCACTATTCTAAATGAATCAATAATATAGTTTTTTAAGCTTTAAATAATGAATCTTTATTTAGTAATTTATTGATGTGAAAATTCAGGGAGATATTAAATGACTCAATGGGTTGCTCTGAATGGCAATAACCTCAATTCATTAGCATTTAAACTATATAATAAGGTCAACATTTATATCTAAAAATATTAAAGAAGATAAAATGGAATGAATTGATAAAATGTATTAATAAAAATGTCATTTGTTACATTTTGCATCATAGTTTTGTTAAAAATATACTTCTCCATCAAACCTAGGATGAAAACTTTTACTAAAAAATAATGAAACTAGTAACTCTGTGGCTGCTTGAATCCAACATACTGACAATCACACATCTAATAATAAGGAAGACATATAAAATTAATTAATTCTTTCTGTTAGTAAGAGAAAACAAGTAAATGTACAACTAGTGGGAGGATCCAATCCTGTGATAGAAGACAGGCCTTTATGGAAATCATCTAACAGAATTAAAATGGTAGAATTGAACTTTGTGAGAGGCTCTAAGTCCAGGCACTGGAAAGAACAACCTGGTATTCATTGCCTTAAGGTTTTAATAACAAGAATTAGGCTCTCAGAATTCCATCAAAATAAATCATGATGTAATTCTCAATGTAATTTTATATGTTACCAACAAAGTATTTTAAGCTTGCACAATATTTCCATCCCAATGTACTTAAAAAAAAGTTGACAATGAAATCAATTTTGAACAAGCTAAAATAACTAGCCTTAAGAATACAGTAAGAGGATTAAACCATAGCTCCTCTAGATCTGGAGGTTTCCCCTATATATCTATGGTATAGCACTTATGTCAATCAAATGAATAAGCTCAATTTTTCAAGTAAAAGCAGTCCAGAAAAATGACATCTACCAAGTTATTACTATAGTAGTAGTAGTAGTAACAGCAACAACAAAAAATTAAAGCTGAAATAACAAAAAAGGCATGTCACATATCAGGAATCAAGTAATATACTGTATCCATGATCTATGTTTTACATTCAATTCCTAGTGTCATACATATAATGATTAAATAATCAGTTAACAGTATTTAATTTTAAAAAAAATTAAAAAGGGGAGCTGGCATGACATTTTTTGCAATGTTGAAAATATTTGCATTATAGCTACTAGCTGCATATAAGTACTTGAAATATGTCTAGCATGACTGAGGAACAAACTTTTTCAGTATTTCATTAAAATGAATTCAAAGAGTAGCCTGTTTCTATAGCTTACTAGATCTAGCAGTTACGATGCATTTTAGAATAATCAGTTGTTTCCCAAACTGAGGAATCATATTAAAATTAAAATCTTGAGTAATCAGAAAATACAAGGTAATGAAAAGCAATACCTTTGTACTCATCAGGATGTTCTTCATATTCCATACAAAATGTAAGAAATTTCATAAGCATTCGCTTTTCTACCATAGTAAGTTGTTTGCTATTGAAGACATCTGCTCTGGAACAAGGAACCTGAAAGGCATTTGAAAGTGAAGGTTTCAAAGTACTCCCTATTGACACAAGTATTTCAGGATTCCACCTTTCAGTCCTTTCCTCATAACAAGGTTATCATTTCCATTGCAGTCTCGCTGCTTCATGTCACCTTTCATCACTTCTAATAGCATCTCTGTTAACTACAGAGATAATTAACTTGAGAGCTCTGTTACTTAATTCTGCCAAGTTGTTCTTCATGCCTTTAAAAGGCCAATGGCATGTCACCCCTAATATCGAACAAATGACAATTCAAATATAGTACTGCTGACCGAAACTAGCATTTCAACATTAAAATCAACCTGGGGAATAAATGTTCAAAAATAAAACAGAAATTTTAATGGAGCTAACTTTGTATTTACATTTATAAACCACCATGCAAAGCTGAAACTTACAGCCTTACTAGGAAATACTAAGTGTTGCTTATCCTTCCAAAATGAGTAATAGTAACTAGGCTCAGGAGTTGAGCAGCACAGTACCTGTTCCACAGTTCCTTCTCGAAATGCAAGAATCCTCGTAATATTTTTAAATTCTGCATATCGACTAACATTTGATTTGATTAGAAGATCAATTAGTAATCCCCGAGAATATAGAAGCTGTAGACAGAAGTATATTAGAGGATATCATCAAAGGTAAAACAAACAAAAATGGTAACTACTACCACACACACACACACACACACACACACAAACACACACATCCCTGTTCGAATTTAAGGTATACATACATTTAAAAATCTAAAAATATAAGACAATTCATTCAGTGTTCACAATTCATTATAAAAATTCAAACCAAAAAATTTTATATCAAATAGATTTCTTGGTAACTCATTTTGACAGTAAAACCAGATTTAAACTCCTACATGGTTCTTCTACTCTTGCCTAGACATATGAACATTTATGAATTTCATTAAAGAAATTAATGTATTTAGCTATTAAGTCTTTTCATAGCTCTGGTAAGAATGTTACACTGCACATAGTACATTAACGATTCCCTTGTATTTCCTTCTAAAACATCCTTGTCATCTGAACTATATGATACCTCAGAATCTAAATGTCTAAGGTTGATACAAGGTTTTGAACTGGAAACAGAGACTGTTGGTTATAAGAAGAAATAAGTACAGTGGACCACCCCATGACACCAATACTGACGAACAAACCAAAATCAAACAAAATAACCACTCATGGACTTGTGATACATTTACCATAAAAGAATCAAATTCTAAGCTCTCATAATCATAGTTTATATGACATATGACCTTTTCAAGAAATGAACAATTTTATTATTGACATATGTGTGAAGGACTGATTTAATCTTTCTACACATCTCAAAATTAATAGCAGAGATAAAAATAATAAAAATTTAAGCACTATTATCTAGGATGTTTGAAATTTAACCATATGGATAAATATACATTTTGCTATTTCCTATGATCAATATACTAATAATTTATAACTCAATATATTAAAAATATAAAGCCATATCTATAATAAAGAAAATTAAAGTTTGACTATACAAAAAAATGGCATCCCTAATTTTTTCTCAATTATTAGTTTGAGCACACAAGAAGATGATCTTTAAGTCAACAGAAATTATGTGCAATTTTATAACCTATCAGATTAATTTACCATTGGGTTAACCAGAGTTAACATGTTTTTAGAAATTAATCTAAATATTCTGACTAAATCAGTATGCTATGTCATTTGATTATTTCATTCCTAACACAGTATACAACTGATACACCCTACTTTGATTTTATAAGTCTGAACTCTATAAAATAAAGTGGCATTTTATTTGTTTAAAATATAATCATTTCTGATTTAATACTCTACCAACAGGCACAATTTTATAAATACTAATATATTTATACCCAAAATTATTTCTTATAAAGTCAAATAAACCTTAAAACAAGTTAGTTTCAGTTATCACTAAAGAGTAAAACCAAACTTCAATTAAAATTATCTTAAGCTTAAGTTTTGAAAGAGTGGAAACAATACATGCACCATATTTAATCATAAGCCTTTCTTCAGCATCACCCAAGTGATCTACCATAGCAATTTTATGCTGATGAAAGTTGAAACAAATTTGTAATTACATTAAAATAATAAGAAGCTGTTTTAAACAATTTTTTGTCTGTGCATACTGGCTCCATAGTTGAGGTATATAAGCTTACTTAAAATAGACTTAAATTAGAACAAAAAAATCCATTATTTTGATTTTTCTCTAGTATTCCGAATAGTATACTCTTTTGTGTAGAAAAATATTATTATTTTCACACACTATAATTCAAAGCAAACAGGGAACCACATACCAGATTTCATCAACAAAATGTAAGGACCATGAATCCTTCCCTTTCTTTTATCACATCTTTTAAGGCAATGTCTGATTAGATATTTTATTACTGTTTTGAACAAAAATAGACATGTTTCTTATAAACCCAATGCAATTTTGAAACTTCTCATGGTCCATCATCAGAAATTATAATGAGCTAATGTTCAAGTTAGTTATGGAAACACCAGCGAAGACAAAAGAATTCTTTACATACTCTACCACCAGTAGACCTGACCATAAGATTTTCAAAAATTCATTGGTTTATTTAGAATACTTATACAGGTTAAATTTTATAAGGGCTATCATGTTTATATAAAATTTATTGCAAAGACCATGAAATTTGAATATAAATATTGAACACAAATATAATTTTTCTTCTAATGGATAGTACCCATGCATTAGAATATTAGGAAGAACTACCTGCCCTAATAGCATAATTCACATACAAAAAATATTTAGTAGAGTTTAAAAGCACGTTAAGTTATATTAATACATCTTTATTTAACTATTTATTTATTTAAAGAAAGTATGCTGTAACCAAATTATAAAATTTTGTTTACTATCATTATATAAAGCAAATACTCTACAATTCAGAAACTAAAATGAGGAAAAGTACACTTAGAGGTCCAGATACTTTTTTCAATCAATTAAAAATTATTGTTGTTCTATGTTAAGATGCATAAAATTGGTACTCACTTTTGAAACTAAATCAATGTTAAATCTTCTGCCTTCTTTAATAATCTGCGAGTAAGTAACTGTATTTTTCTTTGGTGTCTCTGTGTTGTCTTGTACTTTAGGCACATTTTCACTTGATTCTTCTATTGAACTTTTAGCATCACTCTGAGTTTCTTTCTCTCCTGCTGCTTCAGCATCATTTACTTCTGGTGAACTCTCTGGACCACTGCACTGACTTTGTTCTGCAGGTATTTCACAGCTCCCTGTGCTTAACGACTCCTCTGCAGTAGGAAGGCAAGCAGCCTCTGCAGCTTCTGCAGCCTCTGTGGAGTGTGCGGATGTCACAGAAGCATGATTTTTCTGCAGTGCACCAGCTTCTTCAACATCTTTGTGCAAATCCTGACTAATAAAAAATTATGATAATTAATATCATACTTCCAATAGTTCTAGCCTGCTCAAATTTACTGTTTTAAAATTTTCATGTCAAGTTTTAGTCCTGCTTTCTTTTGTCACAAGTTCAGAGTACATATTGTCTCATGTGACCCATACATTAACCCACCATCTGTTAATGTTTCAATGCAATATGAAACATTAAAGATATGAAATCCATAAAAATATCTTAACATTAAAGAGACCATACATATAAACTTTTTAAGCATTTACAGCAGACAGAGGAATCTTATTTTAAAAGCAAACCAACCCAGGATAATCTTCAAAATGAACAAGTAGAGCTATAAACCACAATACCATTGCTGATTAACTCTCTGAACGTATGCTCTAGCCCTGTAATATCCAGGGGCCTACCATCAATTTGGTCTAAAACTAAACTAACACATTGCATGCAAAGACCACAGCATTGTACCTGGGGCAGAACAAATGCTCAATTGTGGTAATTATCAAAGAGGAGTAACATAAAGCTCTTTTGACATGATTGTGTGACAAAGTACCTTGAGTCCAGTGGGAAAACTCTGATGTGAAAAAAATTCAGTTTTCCTATTATTCTGTGGTACCTACCAGGATCCTTTCACATTGTTTCCTATTTACTCTTGATATTTATTGCTACACTGAAAACTTCATTTCCAAAGTTATTATTATAGTAAGCATTTTTAGTCTAATGTTATCTTGATGGAACAGACTCACATTTGGCTTGCCTATATCGTACAGTTCTCTTCCAGAAAATTCACTCTTCTCACTGACCTGCCTTCTTGTTCAATATCTGGTCCTAATGCCTTGGATTTGACATGTCTGTTAAGTAAGCATATGCTAACTGAGTGTTAAAGGCTAACAGTAGCCCTTCTACTATCAAACCTAAACCCTACCTCCCAAAAAAAATCATCCTTCCAAAACAAGTATCTATCCTCTTTACTCATATTCTCATCTCATTTAAAATGCTTTCACACATGGCATTTCTATCATCAAATTAACTCAAGTCCCCATATTCTATCCCTTATGTTTTGTAATATAAGCTATTCTTCCCATTCTTCATAGTATTACAATAACCCTAGTTTCATACATAATCCATATTATCAATCTATGTAGTCTAGAAAATGTTACATTTCAGAAACAACCATATTTATCAGTTACTACATGTACTTTAATGTATGGATACAGTTTATCTTGCACGAATTTATGAATAACTTTCTAATTCCCCATTGGTTGTTCAATACAGATTGATTATACCTAAGCTACATCCTAAATATTAAAACATTATCAAATCCAAAACCTTAAACTCTGAAACAATCCTGGAGCCCTTCTGTTTCCAGGATGGAGGTCTGAATGAAAAATATCCCCCATAGTCTCAGGTATCTGATTACTTGGTTCACAGTTGGTGTTACAGTCTGGGAAGTTTGGGGGAGGGGGGTGGCCTTACTGGAACAAGTATATCACTGATGGTTTAGAAAGTTGAATGCCTCAGTCCACTCCCTGTTTGCTCTGTCTGCTACATGTTTATGGCTCAAGAGAAGAGCTTTCAACACCTGCTTCAAACCACCACACGACTGTTTACTATCATTCTTCCTTGCCACGACAGAGTCTTATACCCTCAGAACAGCAAACTCAAGTCAACTCTTTCTTCTGTAAATTGTATTGGTCATGGATCAAAACTATGCTGAGATTGATCATGCAGTTTCTAGAATGCCTAATATCAGTAACACAAGTGACAGCTCATGTTGGAGAAGATGTGGAACAAGGGAAACATTCATTGCTGGTGGGACAACAAACTTTTATAGTCACTATGGAGATCAATATGGTGGTTCTTTAGAAAATTGAGAATCTATCTATTTCAATATCCAGCTATATCACCCTTAGATATATACCCAAAGGACACTCCTTCCTACCACAAGGACACTAACTTAACCTTGTTCATTATGGCTTTATTCACAATAGCCAGAAACTAGAAATAACCTAAATGCATACCAAGAGAAAAATGAATAAACAAAATGTGGGACGTTTACACAATGGAATATTAGTCAACTATTAAAAATGGTATCATGAAATTTGCAGACAAAGGGATGGAACTTTAAATGAATCATCCTGAGTTAGATAACTCAGACTCAGAAAGACAAACATGGAATATATTCACTTATAAGATGATATTATCCATTAAGTAAATGATAACCAAGTTATCTGTAGAACCTGAGAAGTTATATATAAAGAAGAGGGCTGTTCAGAGAAGGAGAAACAGAATAGACTTTTCAGGTGGATTGGTGTTGGGTGAGGACAAGAATGGGAAGGATTTGTATGTGGGAGATGGGACAGAGTTGAGAGAATCTGGGGAAAATTGCTGGAACTGGGGGACAACTTGAGGGTAATGTGGAAACCTAGTACAAGGGAAACTTCCTGGAATGTAGGAGGACTTCTGATAATGGAGAGCATAGACTGAACTGGCTATTATAGCCAGAAGAGGTTCCCAGTCACTGGACTATGTGGTATTCGATTGAGTTGTTGGCTGAGGTAGTCCTGTGGAGATCCCCCCAAAACCCAGGGTGATATTAGGACAGAGGTTCCTTTCTGTAAACTGACAGCGGGGCCCATTGCTGAGGACAACATCCACATAGTTCTTTGAATGTGGCGTAGTGTGGAGCCTTCACTACTGTATTCTAGTCTTTTGGGTGTGGGAAGGTACTCTGCAGGATACTAAAAAAGAAATGTGGACACCAACCCAGCTACAAAATCTTCAACCTACAATTTGTCCTGCCTGCTTAGGTGTACTGGAGTAATTGTTGCACAGTGCTTGTAATATCTGCTTTAACTTAAGCCTCACTCCACAAGAGGGAGCCCATGCCTGACGCTACTTGGATGGCCAGGAACCAGAGTCTGGATGGCCCAGAGTACAAACATGACTGATAATAAAATGATTCCTGATATTCTGCTCTACTCATGGATCAGTATGTTATCGATTATCATCAGAGAAGCTTTCTTCAGCAGCAGATGGCAGTGGATGGAGAGACCCTACAGCCACATATCATGCTGGGTCTAAGTTGAAGGTCTCCATTGGGTCCTTCTCCTTGGAGCTTAGGGAACCACCAGAAGATGGGGAAGAATGACTGTAGGAGTGACACCTAGAGAACATGTCAACTGAATCAAATAAGCAGGACTCACATGGGTTCACACGGACTGAAACAGCAAGTATGGAGCCTCCGTGGGTCTATACCAGGTCCTCTGCATATACGTTATGGATGTTAGCTTGCTGTTTGTTGTCAGACTCTTGTTTTTTTGTTTGTTTCTAAGCTTGATATATTTTTTGAAATGTTTCGTTCAAATCTTTATGTTTGAAGAAGCAGTTAGCTTTTTTAGCCTTTATATCCGTCCTTTGTAAGAAACCCATTTTCAGTCAGTAGGCTAGATATTCTATGAATTTTACAAATATTTTCTATTGATACTACTATTTCATCTCTCATGTTAGATTTTTGGAAGCATATTTTTATGTCTATGCCTTCTTTCGTTTTCTACTATCAGTATTCTAAAATGTCTAGTTTGTTTTCCACAAGGCAGTATCTCAAAACACTTGGGTATGCTTGCTTTCTTCCAATTCCATGCACGGAGTCAATTTGGACTGATTGACCATGCTCATGAACACTCCCCAAATGGCTGAACTGCCCTCTGAAAAGTACTAACAAAGGGCTGTTCAAAAGGGATGAAGGAGATGAATGTGCCATTGAGGATGTCCATAATTTATCAGGGGTCAATCCACTGTTAAGGAGACTTACATACCTTATAGACAGATCATCTAATTTGTCTATTCAAAGAAATGAATGGACAAGTTGACTCTTTATCGAGTTTTAAACTCTGACTTCTGTATATTTTCTCCTCATTTTCCTTCTTTTATTGGTTGTTGATATCATGTTTTTAATTGTCATGTGTTTAATTTAGTTGTTGGACTCTTCACAGTGAGAGTGAGTATATCTCCAACTCTTTCACCTATCCATGGGACTCTTTTTCCTCCTATGGTGTTGCCTTGTCCACCTTCAGTGTGAGGGATTTTGCCTTGTCCCAATGTATTTTGTTTTGTCATGTTTGGCTGTTGTCTCTTAGAGGCTTGCTGAGGCCTTGATGAGATAGAGAGGAGGAGTAGATCTGGGAAAGAGGGAGAGGGGAGATAATGGGGGAGATTGGGAGGAGTGGACAGAAGGGAAACTGTGGTCAGGATATTTTACATGAGAGAATATATTTCCAATAAAAATAAAATGCCATTAAATTTATTGTCAAAATGTAATGATAACTTCAATGAAATTTAATTTAAATAACAACTGATATCATTAATGATACAGCAAGACTTTTCCTAAGTAGGTAACAATACTGAAGAAAGGACATAAGTTCCAGTACATCATGTTACCACTTGAAAGATCCTAGGCAGGATACTTAATATCACATAAGCTGCTCACCTATAAAATAGGTGTAAGTCTATTTACGGTACCTTTCCTAATGGAGTTATGAGATAAACTAACTTATGTGAAAAGTATTTAAGAAACTCAAAAACATTAATCAAACATAAGCTAGATATTAAATGTAAAGTGTTGTTAAACTACCTTTAAGTCAAAAGAAAAACTTCAAAACTTGTACCTACATTGTCTCACATGGTGGAAAATTTGACCATAAAGTGCATAAAAATACCTTTACACTTAACATTAAAAACAAAGTCAGAGCTAGAAAGATGGCTTAGCAGTTAAGATGCCCTATTTTCATCTTTGTTGCTATGAGAAAATACTGATCAGTGGTATTGGGGAGAAAAGATCTATTTGATTTAGATAAGGCAGTACATTATAGTAGGAAGCCAGGAACTCAAAACAGGAACCTGGAGGTCAAAACTGAAGCAGAGACCTTAAAGCAATATTGCTTACTGAATTATTTCCTCTAGCTATCTCAGCTATCTTTCCTAAACAGCTCAGAAAACCTGCATAAGAACTACACTGGCCACAGTGAGCTGGATCCTTCTATGTCATTTTACAGTTATGAAAATTACCCATAGACACACCCACAGGCCAACCTGCTGAGTCAATTGCTCAGTGTTGCAGCCTTTCCTCAAATAATTCTAGTTTTTGCCAAACTGATAAAAATTAACCAGCACACTACACTTGCAAAAAACCAAGGTTCCAACATCATGTCTAGCAGCTCAATACTGTCTGCAATTCCAATTCCAGAAGATCCAACACCCTCTCGAAAGAACCCACACATGTGGCATACATTCACAATATTATAAACATGAATAGAGATTAATAATTAAATCTTTAAAAATGAAAAGTTATGATATAAAATGTGATTTGTGTGTTTTCCACAGTAATGTTCACATGTCTGAATTTGCTTTCATTTTTGAAAAAACCAAAACTAAAGTTGACAACTTTCAGCAAATGTTCCATGCCTAAAGACTAAGCTAAGAAGTGACAACTTAATTAGTTACACTGCACAGATAAGACAGAATATGGCAACTTCTTTTATTACAGATTATGATGAGAACAGCATGAAAATTGAGCATAGCAACTGATTTACTCAGTAGGTATCTTGTACCTTAAGTAAAAGAGGTATTATGTAGTAAACAAAATTTATTATCCAGTGCTGGACAATCTGAAAGCTGAAAGTCAAAACATTTCATTAAAGGTATAATCAATGGTTAATAATACTGTGGGAAATGTGTACAGAAACAATTACTCTTTTGGAATTTGTCCTACTTTGACAAAGTACTAAGTTACAATATTGTCAACATCACAAGTTGGTAATGTTGTTCCTAGTTCTACAGGAAACATGGAAGCATAGTTTTACCTAATTGGTAAAATTCCTAGCTCTAGAGAAGCATTAAAACCTACTACTACTCCCAATTTTTGCTAAAAGCCAAAGTATTTTTGGAGTTCCACCAAGTGTAAAGCTGATATCTAAAAGTAATCAAGAACTAGAAACTCCTAAATACCCACATAATTACTCTGTAAAGAAAATCCTTTTAACCAAAAGAACAATATTCCCATAAATTTAAAACCTTATATTGTGGTTCATATATAAGCAGCATTTTGTAAAAAGATATTCTACTGCCAAAGAAAACTTTAGGATAACAGTTCAATTTTAGTAACTCAAATGTATTTGAAAACCATAAAAATGTATCTGCTAGATATAAAAGACATTAGTGGATTATAAGCCCTCAAAAAACTTTTTAATTATAAAATACTAAAATGATTTTAACATATGAAGAAAAAATCAGCATCATTAGTTTTGGTAAAAATTTTACTATCAAAGTAGATTACACAAACTAAGCCTAATATCACTTATAATGCTAATTTGAATCTCAAGGGCCATTATATATAAACTGTACTTTTTAAAAATTCATACTAACTAAAAACTGCTGACTGCTTTGTATAAATGCATATGCTTTAATCATTGTCAAAATGTATCTGTAACTTAAAGAGCGTGGAGATATTAATTCTATTATTATCTAATATCACTCCTCAATTATTGGTAATAAACAGGGAGCACTTCCAAATGAATATATGATATTAATAACTTGTAATCCTTACAGAAGTTAAAAATAAAACAAAACAACTGCCAATAGCTGGTTAATTTATTCAGCACAGGTGTTCGTTATTTTTCACCTTTTGCACATTTTCCCCCAATATAGCATATTGTAGAAAGTGTGTTCTTTTACTTTTAGATATACATTTTGTTCTAAGGCCATTCATTTTGATTTGCATAGTATATTATACTTTCCAGCTGTTTATTCCTAAAATACATAAATATTCCATGACTACTCAAAAGAATTACAGATCAGACTACACAAACTGTTCTAGGAAATTAAATTAATCTTGAATTTCTCCATATAATATATTGTAGAAATGTCTCCAGTTGTGTCCAATTTAAATGTTTTTTTACACATTATAGAATATACCTGAAGTATCAGCTTTTCCTTACATCTATCCTAGAACAAAACTTCATGTGATTAGCAGCAGTAACCTCGGCTCCTTACTCAGCCATAAGGTCCTTCTTCCTTCCTATGAGATAAACTGAGTTCATGACACAATTTCTCAGGCAGAAGGTTCCTAGGCCTAGGAATGAATCATTACTTATCAAAATTTTTGTTGTGATGGCATTTCATATTTGGTGTGATGGATTTAAAAGTGTGCGTGTACTTCAGTTTTACCCAGTTAAGGTAGACTCCTTTGAAGGTTCTTGGTAAAATCTTTCTATAATAATCACAGTAATAATGATGATCTCCCATACCCTTTTTGGTACATGTGAGAACTTGACTGGAATAATGACAACTATCTAGATAGTAACTGTCTAGGGACCCTGGATGGAAAACTAAAAGAGCAATACTGCTGTCTAAGTATTCTAAGGAGCATAAGCAAAATGAGCTACAAATGCTCTGTACAACCTGCCCAATTCACTCCTATCTACTGACTTGTTTTGACAACCTTTAATTGGCATGCTTTCACAGCCTAAAACAAACCCACTCTACACCATGATAAATGAATTGCTGTAAACTGAAGGAGTATATCAGATGTATTTTTTATCTCTTTTATTTTATTATTTTATTTATTTATTTCTACTGATAATATTGTTCAAGAGGTTTATTGTTTTAGAGTTCAAAATGAAGAAGTGGAATTTCAGATTCCTATCCCAATAGAATATACAGTTTTGATATCATTATCAACCCAATAAAGAGCTGGTTCATTTAAATTTAAGAAACATTTTCATTCTGGTTTAACTGTGTTATCAAAAAGGGGAAAATGATAGTCATTAACGTTCAAAAATAGAGAAGAAAATAGCACATGTTGTTGACATATGTTTAGAATAATAAAATTCCGTCTTACTAGACTCAGTGAGCAAAGGCCACTTGCAGCCAATATTGACAACCTGAGTTTGATCTCAGGCAGTATATGGTAAAAAAAGAGAGAACTGACTCCAACAACTTTTTCTCTAATGTCCACACATGTGCAAGTGATCACACACACACACACACACACACACACACACACACACACACAGAGAGAGAGAGAGAGAGAGAGAGAGAGAGAGAGATTTTATTTTCTTACTAAAGAAACAAACATGAGTATGAAATTAACATGCAACATTTTTTCAAGAATTATTTACATTTGTGTGACCCAAGTCTGTACAAAATTTAAATCTAGAAATAATGGCAACTTTACTTCATACAAACTAAGAAATATTCCTGAGCATATAAACTACAATCACAACAAATCAAGGATACTGGAATTTCATAAGTTCTCATGAGTTCAAGACCTAAGTGCTGGGAAGCATAGCAAGATCATGTCCCCTGAGATTCCACCTCAAACCAGTCAGAATGGCTAAGATCAACAACTCAGGTAATAACAGATGCTGGAGAGGATGTGGACAAAGAGGAATACCCCTCCATTGTTGGTGGGATTGCAAACTTGTACAACCACTCTGGAAATCAGTCTGGCAGTTCCTCAGAAAATTGGACATAGCATTACCTGAGGACCCAGCTATACCACTCCTGGGCATATACCCAGAAGATGCTCTAACATATAACAAGGACACATACTCCACTATTTTCATAGCAGCCTTATGTAAAATAGCCAGAAGCCGGAAACAACCCAGATGTTCTTCAACAGAGGAATGAATACAGAAAATGTATTACATTTACACAATGGAGTATCATTCAGCTATTAAAAACAATGAATTCAAGAAATTCTGAGGTAAATGGATGGAACTAGAAAATATCATCCTGAATGAGGTAACCCTATCACAAAAAAACATACATGGTATGCACTCACTGATAAGTGGATATTACCCCAAAAGCTCACAATATCCAAGATACAACTTACAGACCAATGAAGCTCATAAAGAAGGAAGACCAAAGTGTGGGTGCTTCAGTCCTTCTTAGAAGGAGTAACAAAATACTCATGGGAGCAAATATGGAGACAAAGTGTGGGACAGAAACTGAAGGAGGGGCCACCTGGAGACTGTTCCAAGTGGGTATCCATCCCATGTACAGTCACCAAAGGTAGACGCTGATGTGGATGCCAGGAAGTGCAAGCTGATAGGAGCCTGATATATCTGTCCCCTTTGAGCCTGAAATATACAGAGGTAGATGCTCACAGCTAGACATTGAAGTGATCATGGGGTCCCCAATGGAGGAGTTAGAAAGAAGACTGAAGGAGCTGAAGGGGTTTGTGGCCCCATGAGGAGAGCAACAATACCAACCAGCCAAAGCTTCCAGGGTCTAAACCACCAGCCTGGGAACACATAGGGAGGGACCCATGGCTCCAGCTGTATATGTAGGGGAGGATGGCCTTGTAGGGCATAGGTGGGAGAGGAGATCCTTGGTCCCATGATGGCTGGATGCCCCAGTGTGGGGGAATTCAAGGGCAGGGAGGTGGGAGTTGGTGGGTGGGAGTACATCCTCATAGAAGCAGGAAGAGGAGGAGGAACGGGATGGGGGTTCCTGGTTGAGGGGAATGGGGGAATAGGGATAACATCTGAATTGTAAATAAAATATCCAATAAAAAAAAAATCTTAAAAATAAATAAAGATCCTGTCTCACACAACCAAAACTGACAAGAGGTAGAGTGAGCACAGCAGAGAACTCGGACTTGGAGAGCTGTGAGTTCAATCACCAGCACTATGATCTCCACTGCTCACTAAGCTTCAGTTTATTCTCTTGTAACAACTCATGCATTTGCGTTGTAATCCAATGTCGTAAGATATATAAAGGAAGGCTATTGCGACTGCTACAAAAATCACAACCAACAACTGCATGGATGTTTTCTTCCTTCCCTTTCATTAGTCAGTTGTTTAACTTCAAAAGATCACTTAAAGGAGAGACAACCTTTGAATACCAAAAGCATTAGAAGGTTCCATGAGGCAGGATGAATAACAAAACTCAGAAAAAGCAATCTCCGAACTTTCCTAGAGTGCCATGTTGACATGAATGATGTTCTGAGGAGTGAGAAGAGTATCAACCTAATCCTCATACCACACACAGAAAAGAACTCAAAGTTGAGTTGTGAAAAATTATGCATAATATGTAACTATATAGGAAGTACTTTTCAACAAGAAAAATGCATCCAAATGAAGATATCTCACATTCAATATAAAGACATAATCCACAGAAGGGAAAATGAATAAATGACACTTCATTATTATCTGTCAAACCTTCTAGGCCAAAAATCCTGTTTAAAGAGTAAGAAATGACAAGTTAGAGATCATAGAAAGTATTCTTAAACTACAGTTACCAAAGATCAAATATCTACAAAAAAAATTCTGTAACCAACAAGAAAAAAAAAAAGAAATTCACTTTAAAAATATGTAAAAAGCATCAATCAACAGACAGTTCACCCAAAACACGTATGAATGCCAAGAAACTACAGAAAATGGTATACAAAAATGCCATCAGTGAAATTCATCCTAACATCAAAAAAGTGGGCTGAGATGCAGTTCAAAGGGTAGAGTGCAATCCCTAACACTGCATAAACTTAGGAGGGGTAAGCTCAGCACTCTGGGAGGATGAGGCAGGAGGGCAGACAGGAAGGAGCACATGGTAAGCCTAAGCAACATAAAAAACTCTAGTGCCAAATATTCAAAAATAAGTTAAAAGAATCAATGGTGCTGCCCCACTGCTCTACATCATGTCCCAATAGAGTAAGAGACAGAGCCCCTTGCAATAAGTAATGGGAATATAAAATGCTTTTAGCCTGTGCATAGCAAAGAAAACTGTCAATCGAGTAAAGAGGCAGCCCACAGAATAGAAGAAAACCTTAGCCAACCATATTTCTGATGGGATTAGGATAGTATACACAACAAACTCAAACAATTTAACATCAAGAAAACAATTTTAAAATCGAAGATCTATTGTTAGTTTATTTGAGAAGCAGACATACTGACTTCCATAGTGGTTAGGCCACACTTATACAACAGTATTAAAAAATGCCTTTTGTCTACATTCTTTTTATTTTTTCTTAAGAACTAATTTATTGTATGTGAATGAGTGTTTAGCCCGCATGTATATATGTATACCACATGCACACCTGGTGTCCAAGGAGGTGAGAAGAGTATATCAGAGATCTTAGAACTGGAGTTATGGATGGTTGTGAGCCACCATGTTGATGTTGCGAATAAACCCTGGGCTCTCTGTAAGTAAGGTACCTCTTGAGCAGTCGGCCTACTTTCTTATACCACTCAGGACCACCTGGGAGCTGGTCCCTCCTATATCAATCATTAGTTAACAAAATGCCTCTATGGACTTGCCTACAGGCCTCGAGGCATTTGCTCAATTGAAGCTACCCCCTACAGATTCCTATAGCTTGTGTGGAACTGATAAACTAACCAGCACAGCCCTACTGTAACATAGGATTGTTACAAAGAGAAAATGAAGTGCATGGCATTGATGTTAGACGTTTTTATACCAAAACCAGAGAACACTGAGGGTTACAGCTGAAAAAGAAGAGAAAGCCAATGTATCCATTTCACTATAACAGTATCCTTATCACTCAAGTCTCCTGAAGAAGTGTGAAAAGGGGAAAGAGCTGTTGTCTTATTGAATGCTATATAAATGGTTTTCATACCTGGCGTAACAAAATACTTCTACATGTTGAATTGTTTTGTCCTTGCTACTAAGAAGAATAGCTTCTTCATTTTCAAGTATCTGTTCTTGCCACATTGAATTTTCAGTCACAACATCACTATTTTCCTAAACAAAACACAGAAAAGGAGTTTTAACTAAATTGAAAGGAATGAATTAAGAAATTGCCAAGAGAAATTGTATCCTGTCTTAAATTCATGTTTTTATTTGTAATCACATAAAAATTTAATGACTTTACAATAACTGAACTGACTCCAACAACTGCCAGCTTCAAAGAAAGCAGGGGCAAACAATGCATAAAATGTATCAAAAGCTAGCTTTGGTATACAGGTGTCTAGGAGGCCCTGTTGTGTCTGGAAGATGCTGTTTCCTTCAAGTTATCCACTACCTCTGGCTCTTACATTCTTTCTGTTCCCTCTTCTGCATAGATCCCTGAGCTTTGATGGGAAGGATGCAATAGGATAAAGACATCTCATTTAGGGTTTAGTATTTTAAAGTCTCTAACTCTCAGAATGTTGTCCAGTAGACCACACCCATTTTATGCAATGATATTTAAAGTATAACCTCACTGCAGCTTTATCACCCATCATTTTGTCTTCAGGAGAGTCACTGCTGATATACTCTATTAAACCAATAAAAGCAAGTACCATGCTTAGTAGATTAGTTAAATGCTGTAAAGCAACAATTCTTAGCTACCTGAATAGTTTCCTGGAATAATATCATCTCTTTTCCCATCCTTCTTAGCTTACTTGAGAGACAGCAGGTTCTGAGTTCATGTAAGATATTCTCAGCAAAAGTTTCATTTCAAGACACATATAGCCATTTACATAAAATGAGACTTATAGAAAATGTTAGCCTATATAATGGCATGACTAAATCTCTACTGCACAGCCAGTTATCTCTAAAACCCTTCCTTACAGTGGGTACTCACCTGTAGTATTAAAGAAGGTACTTTAGAAAATATAATTTCTGAAAGTCAATGTTTTTCTCTTTCTTTTTCTTTTAAGTGATTCTGCCACATGATAGAAGTAAACATACAAACCAGAGACTATTCCACATTGTTTTCTTCTTCAAATAAATGATACTACATGTAACATCTTAAAAATATCATAATGCAAAGAATAAGTAATAAAAGGTGAGATTTTAAAATGGCTGGTAAAATTTCTGTGAATGATTCTGTAGAAAGTCTTTCTTCATATAACATTAGCTTAAAAGTAATTGCATTTATTTTTGTCAAACAAGTGAATGAAAATAAGGTACCTATCTCACATGACAGAAACAGAAAATATTTCATCAATGAATAGACATTATATGACACAAGATATAACACAGTGACTTGCAATATCAGATCACTACTTTACCTGGTATTCCTTTAGCCAGGACAGCAGTCCTGAAAAGCTGAAACTGGCCCAGTTTCCTCCATAGTAGCTTCTTCTGTAACAATGAAAATAAAATGAATATAAAAATCAAATCACTGATCTCTGTAAACTAAGCCATCATTGATCTTTAAACTCGCATTGTTTTCCCATACTGCTGTCCCAAGTATTCCAAAGTACATGATTCAGTTGTAGAAATAAGAGGAAATAGGAAACTGGAGGAAACGGTTAGTCTCAGATCTCAAAGCAACTTTTCCTGATATAACAGTGTAAATAATATTTGCCTTTCAGAAAAAAGAAAATTGTTTTCTTCGGGGATCATAGGGAAACTCAGTTTCAAATCACCAGCATTGTGAGTTCTAGTATTGATTCATCAGAATACCTAAGAATCACAATGCTGGGAACTGATGGGAAGGTGTCTGTAAGTTGATAAACTTTCAAAAACATATGCCAGCTCCTTTTAAAATTACCCTATGACTCGGCAAATGTATTCCTAAGCACAAACATATTTTCAAGAATGTCTTTTCATCAGATTATTAGACCCAAAGTGGTAATATAATTAACAGGAAAATGTGTAAACAAGTTAAGCTATATCCACAGAACATATACTTTTACCAATGTGAAAACAAAATACTGACACATACAACAACATAGATCAATTTCACAATTTTTATTCTGAATGAAACCTTAAGCCACAAGGAGTATACATTCCATAATTCCATTAATGTAGCATTCAAGAGCAAGCTAATATAATCTATGACTAAAAAAAAAAAACATGAGTGTTTGCCTCAGAGTGGGAGTGTTAAGTTTTAAATTATATAAGTATATACATTTTAAGAACATACCTAAATGATATACTTAAAATCTGTACATTTCACACTATATAAAATTTAACTTTGAAAAGAACCATAAGCAAATATTAAGTATTTACTAACAATGTGAATGCTAAAATCCTGAGTGACAGAAATTACTAGAGTGTACAAATCACTAAGACTGAGAGATTTATGGACCCCAGAATGAATATGTGGATGGTTACATAATACACAGCAACTACATCCAAATGGCAATCATAGAACCTCTGTAGTAAACTCATAGGTACTCACATCTCACTGGTTTTGTTTTGTTTTTCAAGTTTTCTGTACATTTGAAGATTAACACGATAACATGTAAGAAAAACAGAAGTAATCTGAGTTTTTGAGTACTGACTACAATATGTCAATTTCTAAGGTATTTTTACCTAATTATGAAGAGACTAAGAAAACTCTTAGCGAAGCCACTGTGGTGTCACTATTAAGTAACCTGAGGTCAGTTCCTGGTCAAAACCTATTTTTTGTCCCCTCCACTTGGTCAAATGGTTTTTGACAGAGCTAATTAGCCCTTGTATTTTTCCATGCAGCTCCCATTTTCAACTTTTCCTGTTGATTTGTCCCTAACATCAACATCTGGTGATCTCATCCAATTACGTATGTAAAAGGTGAAAGCATGGTTTCCATTACTGTGGTCTGACAAAACATGGCAAGACAAACATTAGTAAACTCACTATAAAACCAGAATATTCTGACAAAACTCATTTTGATATCTCTATGGTTTTAAATATGGTTTATGACATCTCTTAAAGATATTAGATATCAATATCAAGAGGACTGAAACAAATAGAAAAAAAATCAATATGACATTCCAATATGATCTCTGGAGCAAACTACAATAGATATGATAGAAATTAAGGCCACTGGATGTTTTGTTTTAACTTTAAAGATATGGCTTTAGAACTGTGACATTTAAATCCAATTTATAAAATGTTTTTCCATTATGCTTAAAACCGATTCTGCAGGGGGAAATAAGACTAGGTTACTAGTTTTGATTTTTAAGCCTCAGAGACATGATTTAAAGACAAAGTGAGGATGAGGGGGAAAAAAAGGAAAAAATGGTACAGCATGTTTCTGCCAATTTTGTATCATCACTGCCTTTGTACATTGAGAAAAGTAAGAAGCACTTGATGAGGGAAAACAAAGTACATTTCTACTGTCAGGAACAGTTTCTGATGATGAAAAAGATTTCCTTAAAACTAAAGTCTCTGGGAAATTGGAAAATAAATATTCATGATATTTAAACAGGAAACATAAAAGTAGAATCTAAAGTTCTCTAATGTCCCAATATAAATTAAGTGTCCTAAAGTCTTTAGCAAAAATAAATAGACAAAAAAAAAGGTATAATGAAAGAAAAAAAAAGGCCTGGCAGTGGTGGTGCACGCCTTTAATCCCAGCACTTGGGAGGCAGAGGCAGGCGGATTTCTGAGTTCAAGGCCAGCCTGGTCTACAGAGTGAGTTCCAGGACAGCCAGGGCCACACAGAGAAACACCCTGTCTCAAAAAACAAAACAAAAGTATAATGGAGCATTTTTTAAAGATAATCCCCTGTGTTATAGTACCATAGTATGTGAAATATTGTCTTAAAACTGCATAAAATATCGTTTTAATTTATCTACAGTTTTATACAACCTAGTCCAAATACCACCTAAGCTTTTCAAGATAAAATAAGAAAAAAAAAGATTAACTGTATCAATATCAATCAATAAATAAGAATAACAGTGACATAATAATTCTAGATATTTCTTAAACTTTCCATAGGTTTTGTATCAGTTTGCTTCATTTTATCCAAGAGAAAACATATAATATACAGAGATGACTCTATTAATGAGCACCAACCCCTTCCTTTTCTACTTGGCATAATTTTAATTCTTTACTGACAGTAGCAGGGACAACCACAGGATGCTATATTATATACTGCATTGTGAAACAGCTTCAATAAACAAGCCCCAAAACACTGACAAAAGACGGAGCTACTGGCATTCAGACACATTCATCTGGGAATCATTTTCCTTAAGAAACTCATAGTGGAAAATACATTCAGACAGGTACACAATAGGTTTTAAGATTGCTTAGTGAGAAAGAGGGCCAGCCTAGCTCAACTCTAATAATATTCCTCTGTATCCCAGCATCTCACAATTCCTCTTCCTAGGGCAAGACTAATAGCACTTTCCTTTGACAGCATTTTATCTCTCCAAGTTTGTTTTCAGAAGTATTGTCTCTTGAATCTACAGCACTTTTATGAGAAAGATACAAAATGCTTCATTTTATGGGGGAGCCCCATGAGACTTGTTACCAGTAAAGGCAGCACAGCCCTGAGTAACAGAACTGATACTCAAACTCAGTTCTCCCAAATACTAACCCTGTCTATACCAACACACAAATCTGCAACTTTAGACTAGGCATCATTAGTTAGTCCTCAAGATAATGGTAGCTATGGTAAAATACAGCCTCCCACCTGCATACTGAAATGAAGCTTTCCGCTAATCCTAAATTCTACCTCTCCAAAATGAAACCACACACTGACTACTAATAGTTGTCTCAAAGGAAAAAAAGCCTAATGACAAAATAAAAATAGAAAACACTAGGTTTCAGAAAGTTAACAAATGGTTTTCTAGTGCCATGGCATTTCGGCACCATTAACTATTACAATGTCTGCTGTAGCTTTCAAGAGAGAATACAGCTCTATATAGCATTTCAAAATGTAAAATGACCAATGAGCACACTTTTTGAGAATGTTGAAGGAAGGGCATTTAACAACACATTTTGAGAAATAATAGCTGAATTTATATTAAGGGGAAGGAAAACCCACATGCCATTGTCATTTTATATTCACTCTTTCATTTAAGTGTCTCTCTGCCCCGTAAATATTATCTACTGTAAACTATGGGTTTCACATATTTAAAATTAGGAACATAAGTAAACCCTAGACTGACTTATAAGCAAAAGCAATGGTATGTGTTTACAAACTCCAGATGGCATAAAGTCTAGTTTTGTTTGCTTTGTTTCATAACAGCAGTATAATCATCTCAACACTGTCTATTTCTAATGTCACAGCTGGGAGGACTATTCATTTCTAGGGCCCAAAATTTGATTGGCTCTCTCAAATTCAGAATGCACAAAGAAACAAAAAAAGAAAACAATTCTTGCCAGCTAGTATTGGTCTGTCAGCTATTAATGAGTACAATGTGCCCTGTAAATTAAACAACGGATCAAACCTGCCCTCCTTGGTACAGTAAGCAGTGTCAGTCTCAGCAAAAAAAGGTCAGTTCCATTTAAATTTGTTGGAATCCTACATTGTCATGACATGCCAATATCATCCTGTTAACAAACAATATGCCATAATTCTAGGACATAGAAAACATACTAAACTTGATCCCTAATAACACAATGATTCATTTAGCAAAAGTTCAACATACATGCCATACAAGGAAGTTGTACTCCTTCCACCATCCCCTACAGTCTTAGACAATTAGGTTGGACCTTCATGATCAAACTGAAGATTAATTCTAATATTAGAAGATAACCAGGCCCTTTCTTTGTCGTTCATGTCTTAAGAAATAAAAAGTTTATGCACTTATCATCTCACTTGTCACTCCTCTACTGATGACTCATAAATTGGTCCCAATCTGGGCCCCTCTGCTCATCTCCAAACTCAGATCTGAAAATGCAAACTCTGAGCCATCAGTTTGTTAGATATCTCCCTTTCTTAAACAGCCAACATGTACTTCAATTCTCTATATCTAAAGGACAAAAAATATTTGCCAATAAGCCCCAACCGAGTCTTCTTTTCTTTCCTCATTTCAACAAACAGAAAACCAACAAAAACAATGGCACTGTTATAATTATCAATGATGAAAAAAATGAACTTTGCAAATATTTCTTCACGTATCAACTGTAATTAATTTGTCAAACCTCTTCTGTCCTTCCTACCCTCCCTTCTAGTGTCTTACTATGAAGATCCACTTATTTGCTTACCTGTCTTAAATGTATTCATCTCAAAGGTTTTCCTACCTCTAGCTTCTTCCCTTTTCAATCCAAGCTCAACACTAAAGCCACTGGACCTGTCTGGAGAGACCCCATTATGTCTTTCTCAGGTTTAAAGATGTCTGATGGATCAGTAATGCTTATGGAGCCAAGTACAAAATTCACAGCTTCACTCTATATGGATCAGTCACAAGTTCATATTCAGCTACACCAATGCCTGACTGAGCCAAGTGCCTTCATGCCACTTTTATTTGTAATACTGATTGCCTATACTATGCCAACATTCTAGTCCATCACAAAACTAATAACAGTACTGGCCAAACCACTCAGAATTCTCACCTCCTCTATGCAGCCAGAAGTTCTTCTGCATAAATAATCAGAAGTACGGTGTGCTCCCATAACTTTGCACTTACTTATATAAGAGTTCTGTCACAGTGTTCTTCATAAATAATATTTTTCTTCTCTTTTCCCACAGTTTATATTTTATTTTTATTGGATATTTTATGTATTTACATTTCAAACGTAACCCTTTCCTAGTTTCTCCTCTAGAACATCCCTCTCCCCAACCCCTCCCTCTGCTTCTATGAGGGTGTTCCCCCTCCCACACACTCCCACCCCACTGCCCTGGCATTCCCCTACACCCCTACACTGGGGCATCAAGCCTTCACAGGACCAAGGGCCTCTCCCCCCATTGATGACAGATAAGGCCATCCTCTGCTACATATGCAGCTGGAGCCATGGGTTCCTCCATGTGTACTCTTTGGTTGGTGGTTTAGTCCCTGGGAGCTCTGGGGGAAGGGTGTTAGTTAGGTGATATTGTTCTTCCTAAGAGGTTGCAAACCCCTTCAGCTTCTTCACTCCTTTCTCTAACTCATCCATTGGAGACCCTGTGCTCAGTTTAATGGTTGGCTGTGAACATCCTCCTCTGTATTTGCCAGGCTCTGGCAGAGACTCTCAGGAAACAGCTATATCAGGCTCCTGTCGGCATGCACTTCTTCACATCCATAATAGAGTCTGGGTTTGGTGTCTGCATATGGGATGGATCCCCAGGTGGGGCAGTCTCTGGATGGCATTTCGTTCAGTCTCTGTTCCACTCTTTGTCCCCGTATTTCCTTTATACAGGAGCCCTTCTGGGTTAAGAATTAGAGATAAGTGAGTGGTCCCATCCCCCAACTAGGGGGCTTGCCTAGCCTCTGGATATGGTCTCTACAGGTTCTTCCTCCTCTTTGTTGAATATTTTTCTTAATGCAGTAAACATTTCTCTATTTTCCTAGCCATTTATGGTATAGTCTTATTCACAAAATATATAACTTTGTGCTATCTTAGTCAAATATCTCTATTTTGGTAGAGGAAAATGGCTTGCATTTTTCTAAACTATCTAATTTATTTACACTAATATTAAGATGAAAACTAATATGATTGCTCTCATTTCAGCAGTCACCTATAAGCAGTGGTTCTCACTGTAATCCCCTTGCTTTTTTCTTTTATTTCTTTGAAAATAGTTTTTTCATACAATTTATTCTGATTGCCGTTTCCCTTCCTCCAAGCCCTATTAGACCCTGCCACCTCCCTACCACCCAAATCCATACCCTTTCTTACTCTTTCTCATTTGAAAACAAATAGGCATCATTTAAATAAGGAAGGAAAATAAAATAATAGGATAAAACAAACAAACAAACTTGCATAGGACAAAACAAAGGAATAGAGAAACAGCACAAGAAAAACACAGACACTGGGATATACAGATTCACATAGAGAGAAAGCCTCTAGAGACACAAAATTAGAAACCATAATATGTACCTAATGCTTGTAGAAAGGAAAAAAAAAAAAAAACCAAGGCTTTGTTTCAGGCATCTACTGCTGGGATCTGCCCTTAAGTGTGTTTTGCATACCCCAGTGAGACTCCTTGAAGAAACTAATTTTCCTCTTTGAATGCTTATCAAGAAGAGGCACCTTCTAAGTTAGGGATAGGAGCACAAAAGCAGACAACCTAACCTTGATTTCCACAGAGGAAGGCTACTACAGTGACACTTCACAGTAGGAGTAGTTTTGAATCAATACTGGTTTCCTTTTTGATGAGTCAATAATCATTGAACACCTAGAGTACTGTTTTTTCTTTCATTAGAGAAGTAACACATCATTTTATTTAACTGTTTATATACAATTTAATTCCCGAGCAGAAAAATAAGCACAAAATTGATTTGACAGACAATTGCAGATGCAATATCTGAGGTGATTCAATGAAGTAAAATTATATTAAACAACAAAACCTGCCTCTAGTAAGAAATCCACCGTATTCTATGAAAGGAGTAAGGTAGAAAATGATGCTACCTGTCAATGCTACAATGTCTTTTATGTAAGATAAAGTCAACAGGCATTGTCATGACCACCTCCACTCACTGAACTCTATAACCACAAAATCTAAATGATTATATTTTATTACTCTACAATAACTCGAAGATTTCTTCTTCATGGTGTAATTATAAAATTTAAGATATTTAAAATCCATATCCCCTATTAGGGTTAAAAGACAATAATGAAGATAGGAGTTCGCCTCATGGTGTCCAAGGATTGGAAATCTACATGATGAGTTCAGTTGGTTTTATAGCCAGCTTCTTCTATGTATTTCTTGAGAAGTCCTAAGTCTTGACAAAGCAGAGGTGCTTTCTCACAGTGGTTCCACACCTACTAATAACTACGTTGAGAAGAAGGCATGCTGATTCAATGGTAAGGAAAGAGTGAACACAAATGGCTCCACACTAGTACCTATCTCTCCTGGCCTTAGAAAGGTCTAGAGGTAAGCATCCTAACTTGAAAGGTGGAGAAGTTATCAGAAATCCTGATGATCTTATATAGCACAATGGAGACTAAAGCCCAACTCTGGTTTATTTGTTTGTTTGTTTGCTTTTTTCTTTTAAAAATTAAATTATTTTATTTATTTACATTCCAAAAGTTGCTTCATGTATGAACCCCAACTCTGAAATGACAAATGGCCAACATTGTATTAACTTCTAAGATATCAAGTGAGATCAATTTTCCTTTTAAGGCCTCACATAATCTCATTTAATTGTATAGTTGAGTCAAATATTTACCTATTTTAAAAGATTTTTTTTTTATTGTTCTGTCAGTATCAGTGTTCCAGAATAATACAGTAGCACTATATATTCTGCTACTCTTAGGCTGTAAGGATATATAAATGAACAAATAATGACCCCTGAATATCTATAGATAATAACACAATGTAAAATTTTTATGTTAAAAATGTTACATAAATTTTAAGGTACAAACAAATACAAAATTTGATGTTACTAGAAATATTAAGAAAAACGTCACTGGAAAACTATTTTATTTGTTCTTGGGAAAGGAATAAGAATTATGGAAGGTTTTTTTCATCTCATAATGCTTTATCTGGGCATCTTTTCTTAACCTTACAGGTTTTTTGCTTATTATTATTATTTGTGGATTTGTGGTTTCATAGGATTTCTGTATGTGTGAATGTGTGTCTCTGCATCTATGTGTTTCTTGCACTTTTTCTTTGACTCTTTATTATTTCAGTTTGTTTGCTTTTTCCTATTCCAGTTTTATCTATTATTACCATTATATATTTAGATGCCTGTTTGAAAAAAAGCAAAGGGAATGAATTTGTGTAACTGGTAAAATTGAGAGGGGTTGAAAGGAGTTGGAGGAAAGGAAACTATAATCAGAATATGTTGTATGGAAAAAGCGCTATTGTCAATAAAAAGAATTATCTACACAGAATGGATAAAAGCCACACAGAATAGATAAAAGCATAAAGTTGTGAACAAGTAGAACATTTTGACAAAGAGTACATGGTGGGGTGTGGCAGAAGGATGACTGTAGTTGAAGTGGAAAATTTAGCTAAGTAAATGTATACCACACATGAATGTAGTACTATAAATTATTCTACTTGCAGAAACAACAACAAAACCCAAACTGAAGCCCCCAAATTAACACACACAAAAAATGCTTTGAACAAATGAGGTACATATAATGACTCTGCACATTTAATCTCCATTTGATGAAACACTTCCTACCAAAAACCCCAGCGGCCACTATGCTGGGAAGCAGTTCTCTATAGCTCCAGTCCTCCATTCTAATCTCTCCAGACTTATTCTTAGTCCTGGAGCAACCTGCTTCAGGAACCCCTCTTCTCACCCCATATAAACTTTCTGAGCATTCTGCCTCTTGGTGTGGACCCCCGTCCACCTAGCTCTTTCCCCCTGACCCTCTTAGCCTTTACTTCTAGTCCATCTCCATTCCTTTGTGGGATCTATCAGCAGAAACACTATCAAGGACCCCACAGCCACCACACTTGCCTAAGACCCAGAGAAGGCAATAGCAATCAAAGAACAGAACACATAGTACACCCATCATGCATCAGACCAGGTATTTACCACAAGAAACACCTCAAACATCTTAACTCCACATGCCAGTGTAAAACCACAAACATGAACAGCCAAGACAATATGCCTTCTTCAGAAGCCCATAACCCTACTCTAATATGACCTGAGAAATGCAACATAGCTAAACCACAAGAACTTCAAAATACCAATTATAAGTGTGCTCAAGAACCTTAAATACTTTAATGAAAACAAAAACAGTTAAATAATAATAACATCTCAAGACATGAAAGTGTAAATAGAATGACTGAAGAATGCCCAACAAAAATATAGCTAGCTTATAACTATCAAAGAAGATAATGGGGAAGAAATTATGCAAAATGTAACATTAAAGGCATAAAAATGAAAACAGAAAGATACCTCAAGAGGAGTGGAAAAGATAAAATGAACATGTATGTGAAATCAGTTCATGACCCTAGGTCTTCTAGCCTCCTCTGCAAATGGGCTAGCTGTACCCTGTCCCTACTTACAAAAGAAATTTTCACCAAACTTTAAGCAAGATCATGAAGCTACCACATGGCATTTCACAGATAAAGTGTTACTTGGCTTCCGCTTCCAACGAGAACAGCTGAAAGAAGTGCTAAGACCTGTGGTGAAGACATCTGCTACCAGATGGATTTTCTCACAGCCTCCATAGTCACTGAGAAGTGAAATTACTTCCTAGACAATCTACTCTTTCTTCATAGCAATATGAAATATTCCACTCCCCAGAGCAATAACGGAAGCTGCAATAACCTCCCCCATTATCATCAGCAGAATGATCAGCAGTCATTTGACTCAAGAAGTGACCATTAAGTCAGCATGGCAAAGCCAATGCCAGGCCTCCATCTTTAACTGAGTGGGCCATAACCAACCCCAGGATACCAGCTGATAGGCATATAGGGGTATAGCTCAGCCATACCCCTCCGTGTTCACTCCACAAACTAGACATCTAGAAGTAAGAACAGAAGTAACTTTGAATTCTTTCATATCCAGAGAGCAAATACCAAAAAAGACATCAAGATTACCTACCTGCTCTTTGCTCTCTAAGCCACAGGAAAGTGTTTCTAATACCTATAACTATTTGTCTTGCTCCAAGAAGAAAAATAAACTACCGCCAGCCAACACAACAAGATAAAAAAAATCATCCAGTGTTTTTACAATATGCTTAGAGTTCTCTGAAAATGTAGTTTAAAAATAGGGGGCCATACAGGGTACAACCCTAGAGGAATAGAACTCAGTGAATAAGATATAAATAAAACAAGTTAGATATTAGTATTTGCTATTCATATACAAGACCAGCTCAAATATTGTCTGTTTGCCTGGAGTGTTTTAACTACAAATACTGACAGCCTAAAAGCAGGCTGTCATGTAATAAATGTGTTTGCTTTGGTGGAGACATTCTTTAGATTCTCTGAATTGGAGTTATAGGGCTGATATTAAAAATAAAATCTGTTCTATTTGAACTTTCTAATTGTGACTGAACTTGTAACTCTGGACATGTAATGAAAAAAAAAAAAAAACAAACACATGTCCAGAGACAAAATGATAAAATTTCTGCTTCTTGGATAATCATTAGTCTATCTTTGTTCTGTGAAACTTGTATAAAGAATCAACCTGACTGCTAGTCAGACAGAGCTGCAAGATTCCCCTGACCACAGCACCTGACTCACTTCTCCCTCTTTGACCCCTTATCTCCTCTAGGACCACTCTGTCAATGGCCAGAGCTGGCCCCAGAGAAAAAAAGAAGAGGTCAACATTGAATATATTCACTAAAAGGCTGAAATGATAAAAGGTAGAAAACAATGGAAAGCTGAAAATACGATTGCAGAAATATATCTGAATATTACTAAGTTACACCACATAAAATGAACAAGATGCATTTAAAAGACAAATCTCCAGAAGGCAACAAACTTCAAAACAGTAGCTTACTAGTGGACCATTTGCCTAATATACATAAATACTTAATTAGATACAAAGCAATTTGCCTACACACACAGGGGGGAGGGAGAGAGGAAGGGAGAAGAGAGAGAAAGAGTGCACACGTGTGCACAATGTGTGTGCACTGTTTTTTTTTTTAAAGGTACACTGTTCTACTTTCTTTTCTGTTGTGATAAAACTCTGACCAAAAGCAACTTAAGGGAGGAAAGGGTTTCTTTGGCTCATATTTCCAGGTCATAGTTCATCAGATAGGGAAGTTAGGACAGGAACTCGAGGCAAGAAACTGAGAGCAGGCCAGCTTATGAGTACATGCATACCTAGTAATAGCAAAGTCACTCACAGACAAGGCAGTAAGGCACAAACTAGAGAGGAATGCTGCTTGTTGACTCAACCACAGACCCATACTTAGCTAGCTTTCTTATAAAACCCAATAACAACCTGCCCAGGGAATGGTACTGCCAACAGTATTCTGGTATGCTTCTTAAAGCAATCCCCCAAATCTGATCTGATCATTAGCCATCATGGAAACATGAATTAAAGCTATTATGAGTTGTCACTATACAACTATCAGAATCATTGAAATTAAAAAAAAAGAACAGTGACAATACCAAATTCAACCAATGACACAAATTGAATCACTCATTCATTGTGAGGAAAAAAATCTAAAATAATATATGTACTCAGAAATAGTTTCTCAACACTTTTAGAAAGCTAAACATGAAATTAATATATGGCCCAGAAAAGGCAATCCTAAGAGCTCATATTCACATTCACTCACATTCACATATTCTCTCTCTCTCTCTCTCGGTCTGTCTCTCTCTCTCTCTCTCTCTCTCTCTCTCTCTCTCTCTCTGTGTGTGTGTGTGTGTGTGTGTGTGTCTGTGTGTGTGTGTGTTCACATAGCAATTTTCTCTGATCTTGGAATCAGCTCAGATGCCCATCACTGAGTTTTTACACAAGCAATTAGACACACATAACAAAGAATACTCTCTTAGTCACTGTTCAATTGCTGTGAAGAAACACCGTGACCAAGGCAACTCTTATAAAAGAAATCATTTAATTGAGACTGGTTTACAGTTTCAAAGGGTTAGTCCATTATCATCAACACAGGAAGAATAATGATAGGCAAACAGGCATGAGGCTGAGAGCTTACATCCTGATCTATAGAGAGGCAGAGAGTCAGGCAGGCAGGCAGGCAGGCAAAGGAGATTACCACTGGGCCTGGTGTGAGCTTTTAAAGCATAAAACTCCACCCCCAGTAACACACCTCCTCCAGGGCCATACTGATTCCAACAAGGCCACATCTAGCCATTCCCAAACAATTTCACTACCTGGGCATTAAACATTGAAATAGATGAGACTAAGAGAGCCAGTCTCATTCAAACAATCACAATTACTAAAAGATTTTTTTAAAACAAACTATTGGAAACATACAACATAAAAAATGCAGGGAATTATGCTGTGTGAAAAGGGGAAACATCTCAAATTTACCTCCGAAGCCAGATTAGTGCTCTATAACCACTATGCATAAATAGAGTTTTATTCAATAAAGTTCATTTAACAGTCTATGTAAGGAAGCAGTATATAACTGAAATCCTAGCACTCTGCAGGATGAGGGGAGTAAAATCCAAGTTTGAGGCCTGTCTGAGCTATATAGCAAGATGCATTCTCAAATAAAAGCAGAACAAAGAATACATAAATAAAAGGTAATGGTAACTGCTTCTGAAAGCTGAAACTGGTGGGATACAGAGAGGAAGAAACAGAAAGATATACTAATACTTCCTTTACTTTTCTTTGATCTTTAGTCATGAGAGTTGTAATAAAAACTACTTCAACATGGTGAACAAAATATGTGTGTGTGTGTGTGTGTGTGTGTGTGTGTGTGTGTGTGTGTGTTTCTTAAAACACACCTCTAAATAGTCAATATAAAGAAATCTCTTGACGAGTATTAGAGAGCATTTAGAATTTATGGACACAGTTAATATGGATGTGAACAGAACTCTATAGTGGTGACTGACTGTACTAAGGAAAAAGCATGGTGTAAAATGAAATTAAGTATTTAAATCAAGAAGTAAGAAAAAAACATTGGTCCCAAGCTTTAAAAAAGTCAAGGACAGCTGGGCAGTGGTGGCGCACTCCTTCAATCCCAGCACTTGGGAGGCAGAGGCAGGCAGATTTCTGAGTTTGAGGCCAGCCTGGTCTGCAGACTGAGTTCCAGGACAGCCAGGACTACACAGAGAAACCCTGTCTTGAAAAACAAACAAAAAAAGTCAAGGACAGAAAATATAAAGATAAAAGTAGATATTTGATAGAAAAGAGTATCACTGAACAAAGAAAAGGTTGTTCAGTTTTGTTTTATAAGGTAATATATGGCAAGAAATATCGATTCAATCTCAGAGGCCCCTACAGTGGAAAGAGAAAGCCAATTTTCACAAGTTATCCTCTGAACTCCATATGCACACTATGGCACATATATGAATGTACAGACACACATGCACACACACACACACACACACACAAATAAATAAATAAATAAATAAATAAATATTAGGATAGAATCTATTGCTCAATATCTCAGAAAGTAATTTTAAACAATTATTTAATTAAAATTTAACAATAACCTCAAATTGATATATTCACAAATCACCAGCTAAACAGATTAAAATATAAGATAAAACTATTTGTTTTTTCCAAAAAACTTAGGTTTATAAATACTTATAAACTTAATGGCTAGCAATCAACTTACAAAGCAAATAAAAGCAGAATACAAGCTGGTGTAGCTATTCTGGTACATGATAAGTTAAATCTTTAAACCAAAATTAGTCAGATTTAAAGAAGGCCAGTACATATATTTTAAAAATACAATTCATTAAGAAGACATAACAATTTTAAATGTATATGCTCAGAGCACTGGAGTTTTTTATTTCATACAACAAACACTAATGGGCATAAACATCAGATCTGAAACATTAATAATGGGCAAGTTTATTACCCAACTCTCACATTTACAAAGATCATCCAAAGTACAAATCAACAACAACAACAAACTTCAAAGGTAAATTACAACATGGATCAATTAGACTTTATAGAAACCTATAGAATATTCCAGCCAATAAATAAACAAGTCTTTCTCTGCTGAGACATCCTGCCTCATGGACTGGACACCTATCAGATTCTGGACCTCTAGAGTGCAAGGCAGCCATGGCTGGACTATATGGGCCACATCTAACATTTATATAAATCCCCTCTTAACATTATATATATATATATATATATATATATATATATATATATATATATATTCATTGTATCCATCTTGTTCCTTTAGAGAACCCTGACTGATACAAAGAGGTAACATTAATAATCAACAAAGTAGAATAAAAAAGAAAGAACAAATAGGGTCAAATTTGTTTTACAAAAATAGTAAGAAAACCATAACCTAATTTTGCTAATAAACTAGGATATTTAGGAATCTCAATCAAATACATGTAAACCAAAATTAAGAAAAACAAACTAAAATGTTATTATACCATGACCAAACTGGTTTCATCCCAGGGATGTAAACCAGAATCAACATAGACAAATCAATAAATGCACCATATAAAACAGATATAAGGTCAAAAACCACATGACAGTTTCAGTACACTGTGAATAGAGATTTGACAAACTTTAACATCCGTTTGTGATGAAAGCTTTGAGAAAACTGTAACTACTGGAAACATGCCTCAACATAAAAGAAACCTAGAGCCAATATTATACTAAGAGGAAAAATGGCATCTCCTAAAAATCTGGAACAAGAAAATAGTCCATCTTTTTTCTACTCTTATCAATGTAGAGCTCAAAATGTTAGCTATAACAATAAAAGCATGAAATGAAATTGATCCAAATTAGAAAAATGTCAAATTATTCCTACTTCATGATAAAATGATCCTTTATTTAATAGATAAAAGACTTCAGCAAAAACTCTCGGAGCCAACGAGCACTTATAGTAAATTAGGACACAAAAATCAACATATGAAAGCTATCACCCTTTCTATACCACAATAACAGACTTGTAGAAGAAGAAATAACAGGCAAAAAAAAAAAACCAATAGCTTTCAAAACATCATAAAATACTTAGAAATATAACTTTTTTTTTTTTGCTTTATTTGTTTGTTGAGACAGGGTTTCTTTGTATAGCCCTGGCTATCCTGGATCTCACTCTGTAGACCAGGCTGGCCTCAAAGTCACAGAGATTTGCCTGCCTGTACCTCCCTAGTGCTGGGATTAAAGGTGTGACCCACCACCACCCAGGTAGGAATAAGACTTAAAAAGAGGTGAAAGATCACAAAGACCAACCTGAAAACTAAAATTTAAAACTGGGTGTCAGATGGCTCCTATCAGCTAATCCCAGCCCTTGGGTAGCAGAGGGAGGAGAATCAGAAGGTTAACCTGTGCTATGACACAGTGGCTCAAAAAATTAAATATAAAAATACATTTTAACAGAAAAACAAATTTGAAAAAGAAAAGGTGAAACGACATTTCACACACATGGAATGGCAAAATTCATATTGTAAAAATAGCTATATTACTGAAAGTGATATGTACTAAATGAAACACATTTCACATGAAAGTCTCAATTACATTCTGAAGAATATATTTAAAAAACACAAAATTTCACACAAAAGCAAAAATGACCCCAAATAGGCAAATAAATTTATTTTAGTTTACTTTCAAAACCATCATGGGAAGGAAAGAGTCTATTTTAAAGTGTACTTACTGTCCATCATTAAGGAAATCAGGGCAGGAACCTGAAGACAGAAACTGGAGCAGAGACCATTGTAGGAATGAATACTGCTTACTGGCTTGCTCTCCATTGCTTGCTTGGTCTCCATATTAAACAACCCAGACCACCTGCCATGAGCTAACACTTCAATTGTTAATCAAGAAAATGCCTCACAGACTTGCCTACACATAACAATATGATATGGGCATCTTCTCAATTGATGTTCCCTCTCTTTAGATAACTCCTGTGTATAATAAGTTGACAAAACCTAACCAGCACACAATCTTAGAATGAAGATGTTCTGTGGAAATAAAGAGATACATGCTGCTGTAAACTATAAAGCAACACATAAATGGAAAAAAATGATCTGAAGGGAGGCATCAGAGCAGATAAAGAAGATAGCTAAAAAGACAAAGACATGAATGCAGAAAGGAGTCACTGGAGGGAGGGGATCAGTAAGAAGTGGATTAATGGGTCAGGGAAGGAAAAGGGGCATGAATAAGGACAAGGTATACATACATATAAGAAAATGCAAACATAAATCATAGTCATGTGACTACGTAAAAATAAATTTATGAACTGTTAAGTATAAATTAAGGAATGCTACTTTTTACAGTAGGAAGGAAGGAAGGAAAGAAGGAAGGGAGAGAAAGAGGGAGGGAGGGAGGGAGGGAGGGAGGGAGGGAGGGAGGGAGGGAGGGGAAACTGCTATACACTATATCTAGTGCTACTTTGTTCTCTAGCACTTTGGAAAACACTGTAGTCAATTATCTTATAGAAGACAGATCGTTCACTTATTCTCTCTTCTGAGTCATTGAGCCACTATTGAAAATGAGTAAATGCATATGTGGCACACTTATGGTCTGCTTTCAAGAGACATAGGAATTAAGATTTAAGTTATATATCAAGTAGCTTTCCTTTTACTTCCATTTTATTCACACTTTTAAGAGAAAATTATTCTAGATATTTTACCTAATGAAGACTTTTAAGTTCAAATATTGATATCCATGAATTCAAATCTACTGGCTTTATTTTATAATAAAACATAAAGCCTAAAATACAGTACAAAATAAATGTGGTATATACTCACAAACACATATACATTTACATAAGAAAAGGCACACATGAGGGTTGCAAGCCTATAAAAGAATTACTTAGTTTAAGAACAAGCTCACTCCTGAGGGGGAAAAAATTAAATTCATTTAGTTTACTCTTAAATGGCGAATATCCTTATTTCAAAGAACAGACTAAGAAACCTTATATTTTATGTTTTACACATTATTGATGAAAATGAAAGTATTTTCAGTGCTTCTTCTATGCTATGAAATTTCACATGGCACATAAACACATAGACATATATGTGTATTAAATGCTACCAGGGTTAAAACTTACGAATCAACATGCAGAACCCTCTGGCCACTCCTTGAACATGCAGCTGCAATGATGGATTCAGGCAGACCTACAAAAACACACACCTATATCATTTAGAATGTAGATAGATAGAGATAGAGATATATTTTATGGAAAATGTTTAATTAATACTATTGTTGCAATTTTAAATAAAAGTATTTTCAATAAAGAAAATTGACAATTTTCAAAATTACCAATCTTTCATTAATGGTAGATATTTCCTAAACATGCAAAACTAAAACTGAGTTGGCTTAGGTAGAGGAGATACTTTTTAATAAGACAAGTCCTCAGAGTCTTTTCATCTGTAAATTGTCATTTTCAGACAACTGTTTAAATGGACAACTGTTTAAAGGGGCTTTGTTACTTAGGAACCAAGTTAGCACACAAGCTTATCTGATCTTCCTAAAGGCACTGAGAGATAAGAATCTGCACCTGTGAGACAACAAAGACTGTGGCGCTCATGGATGTTAATGTGCTGCTAAAAAACTCCAGAGTTGACAGTTAAACTCAGATCTAACTCCAAAGTCACAAAGCCTCTAAGTGAAAATAGAATGCATTTTTGAAGTTAAAAATTATGTTACTTAACTATCTTGCTTGTTGGTCACTATAGCATATTGGAAAGAATATATTATTGCTTTAAAATCAAATGTAATCATATCATAAAGCTGATTATCTTAAAAGGGAATATAATTTACTACTAACAATATAAATAAAAAATTTAAATTACCAAAGTCAATTGTTATACTAAAGACCAGGTTTTCTGCCACATTAATAAAATGTCTTATTATAAATTCAAGACTCTTCCACAATTTTTCATCATCAGACTTATCATTTCAATAGAGGTCAATAGGTTTTATATTATCAGTCATACAGATAAAGCATATTCTGAAAGCCTATAGAACTACCACTATGATAAATCATGGTTGTTCTACATTTTTACCTAGTAAAATAGATAAGCACCTTTCTTTGATGAGCATTTAAAGTACTCACCAAGAATCAAAGATTTATTTTAAGGGACCTGTTAACTTCTTTATGTAAAAATGAAACATAGAGCTAGGGCAGTAAAGGTGCCTGCTGCCAAGCCTGACAACCTGACTTTGAACTCCAGATCCCACACTATGGACAAAAAGAAAATCAATCCCACAAAGCTTTCTACTGTCCTCCCTCCATACATATACCCAGTAAGTATGCACATACAAACACAAACAAACACGCACACACACACACACACAAAAAAAATAAATGGATTTTAAAAGCAGTATTAAAGTAAAACACACATGGAAGCAGATGCTATAATTAGTCTTCAGCTAAAAACCACATTAAACACAAGCAGCAACCACCTTTAAAAGAACTGTTTTTCCAGTGTTGAACATTTTGTGGATATATAACGTCTGGTTCAGAAAAAGAAGTTGTGACCAAATGTACAGAATATAACCATTAAATAACAATTATTGGATCAAGCCATCATAAAGTTTTAGCCTTAACTTCGGATATAACCAGAGAAAGAATGAAACATTATTTTTGGAACAGAGGAAAATAGAAGTTTCAAATAACTACACATATTACATTCTTCTGTTAAAACTTTATTCTAATGTCTCTTACAATGATACAAACTTTTTGCTATACCTAGAAAACTTTCCTTGCTAAAGAAATGTAATCAATATATTTTAAAAGTTGATAAGTAAAGAAATATTACAAAATAAAATTATGTTTATTAAACGTTTTCTATATAATGATAGCATTAAAAGGGTAAGCAGACAGATTTATGCTTTGTACCATGTTTATACTTATAATCTCATGTATTTATCATTGTCATCATGGACAATACTATGTCTAAGGGACAAAACAAGCCAAATACAAGGGAATTTCATATCTCTAATTCAAATAAGAGTAGTTGTTCACTACTTCCAACTTGACCTAAGTTGGAGAACAGGATGTAAAAGCAATATAGGTGATGCAATGTAATGATAACATCTTGATCACTGAGACCTAGACTTGTTTCACTGGTTCATTTACAGTGCAACTTCAGACAAGTCAGAGTTTCTGTGCTTCTTTTTTCTTCTAGCAATGGCAATATTTATACGATTATTTACTTATTAGCAAGACTACCTGTGTTGGGAATATTCTTCTTTTATTTACTTATTTTTTGAGATTATGATAACTAAACCATTCCCCCTTCCCTTTCCTTTCTTCCATTTAAAACCTTCCAAATATTCCTTTATTGCACTCTTTCAAACTTGTGACCTCTTTTTCTCATTAATTTATTATACCACACACATACATGTGTGTTTATATATACTCATAAATATTCCTAAATATATAATATATAACCTAGAAGAAACTATTCTTAGCATCCTTGAGGATTGTTTAGAAGCATCAAGCTTTCATTTGATTTCACACTAACATACACTACTTTACAACAAATCCCAATACCAATTGCAGATAATATCACTCTCCTCTATTTTACCCAAATTAGCTATTCCTTTGGGTAGGCAGATATGTATGTGAAAATTTCTATGCCTGAAATCAACAGCCAGAAGTCACAACTGCTGACAACACAAAGCCAAAATGGTTTTCAATATAGAATGTGATCTGAGCCCAAAGTACATACAACCAAAATAACTATTATTTGTGATATCCCTTAATTCTTCCATCCAGATATCACCACAATTTTGTGGAATCCATAGGCTACTCCAACGTTAAATGATAAGGGTCCATTATTTTACACTTAGAATTATTAAAATAACAAGCTACAAATATAGTTAGCAATGTCTTTGTGGCCAAGGTTACATTTTTTGTTCTACCCAGTCAATAAATAGTTTCTGAGGAAAAAGAAAATGTTAGGAGAATATATATTATTTTATATATTTTTACAATAAAACAATATTTTTTTTTTCAAAAAGAGTAGTTGGAGCCAAACTGGCAAATCTGAATGCCATTCTTTGAGCAACGTGAGTTTGAAAATTATTTCAGTAAGAAAAGCAGTTCTAAATTAGTATTTAAAGTAACACTTCAACTCAGGGCTGGAGAGACAGTTCAGTGGTTAAGGGCACTTGTTCTTTCAGTAGACCCAGGTTCAGTTCCCAGCACCCACATGGAGGCTCACAACCACCTAGCTCCTGTTCCAATGGATCTGATGCCCACTCTCTGACCTTCACAAGCACCAGGCATACAGGTGGTACACATACATGCATACAGACAAAATGTTCATATGAATAAAATTAAATGAATCTAAGAACAAAATTAACAATTGCTCTATTCACAGCATAAAATTAACTTTTATAAAGTGGGAGCTTTAAGTTTAAAAAGACATAAAAGAGAAAGTAACATGATTAAAACTTTGTTCTCCCTAAAGAAATGTTCAACATCCTTAGTCATCAGGGAAATGCAAATCAAAAGAACCCTGAGATTCCACCTCACACCAGTCAGATAGCTAAGATCAAAAACTCAGGTGACAGCAGATCCTGGCAAGGATGTGGAGAAAGAGGAACACTCCCCCATTGTTGGTGGGATTGCAAGCTGGTACAACCACTCTGGAAATCAGTCTGGTGGTTCCTCAGAAAATTGGACATAGCATTACCTGAGGACTCAGCTACACCGCTCCTGGGTGTGTGTGTGTGTGTGTGTGTGTGTGTGTGTGTGTATATATATATATATATATATATATATATATATATATATATATATCCAAAAGATGCTCTGACATATAATGAAGACACATGCCCCACTATGTTCATAGCAGCTTTATTTATAATAGCCAGAAGCTGGAAAGAACCCAGATGTCCTTCCACCAAGGACTGGATACAAAAAATGTGGTTCATTTACACAATGAAGAACTACTCAGCTATTAAAAACAATGAATTCATGAAATTCTTAGGCAAATGGATGGAACTAGAAAATATCATTCTGAGTGAGGTAACAAAAGAAAACACATGGTATGGAAATCACTGATAAGTAGATATTAGCACAAAAGCTTGGAATAGCCAAGATATAATTCACAGACCACATCAGCTTAAGAAGAAAGACTTTGGAAGACCAAAGTCTGTATACTTTGGTCCTTCTTAGAAAGGGGAATAAAATACTCACAGGAGAAAATATGGAGACAAAGTGGAGAGCAGAGACTGGAGAAGGGGCCGTCTGGAGACTGTCCCACCTGGGGATCCATCCCATATACAGTCACCAAACACAGACACTATTGTGGATGCCAAGAAGCATTTGCTGACAGGCTCTTCCAGAGCCTGATAAATACAGAGGCAGATGCTTCCTGCCAACCATTGGACTGAGCACAGTGTCCCCAATGGAGGAGTTAGAGAAAGGACTCAAAGAGCTGAAGGGGTTTGCAACCCCATAGGAAAAACAGTATCAACCATCCAGACCCCCCCCCCCCCAGAGCTCCCAGGGAATAAACCACCAACCAAGGAGAACACATGGAGGGACCCATGGCTCCAAACACATATGTAGCAGAGAATGATGACCTTGTTGGGCATCAATGGGAAAAACGGTCCTTGGTCCTGTGAAGGTTCAATGCCCCAGTATAGTGGAATGCAAGGGAAGGGAGAAGGGAGTGGGTGGATGGGTAAGGGAACACACTCTCATAGAAGCAGGGAGAGGGGGAATGGGATTGGAGGTTGGGGGCAGGAAAGAAGATAACATTTGAAATGTAAAGAAAGATAATATCCAATAAAAATAAATAAAAATAAAACAAAACAAAACCTAAAAACCCAGGCTTTTCTCCTTGGGTAGTCTTACAGACGGGAACTGCCTTAATCACTTAATAAAATGACTGCTTGTTTTAATAAAGGGGATAGGGATAAACTCCAGTGAGGCATGGCCTTGGTAGGGACAGAGTGACATGGTTCTTGCCTGTGCTACAGAGTCCCAGTGTAAGCCTCCAGGAGTGTTGATGGCTGCTATGGGTGTAAAGCATGCTTGTGTAATACTGTACATATTTTCTGGACCCATTAGCAGTGGAGGACTCTTTCCTTCTGAGAAATACCCTCTCTGTTAAAGTTAATGACTTCATGACATGCTAGAAACAGCATTAAGTCCAGGAGTTGAGGGTGTGGCTATGTCTTGGCCAAAACAATGGGACCTTCAGAATAGCCCTTAAGGCTATGGAAAGGAGTTCTAAACACATGAGTTCAAAAATATATAATTTCTCAACTAAGTAAAAATATAAAGATGCAATATGAGGGACTTCTTGAATCTAAAGGAACAGAGGTAGCTTCACTATGAGCCAGCTTGTCAGAAAAATACAAAGACAGGGAGTTAAAAAGGCAGGCAGATAACTGAGTTCAAGTTCAGCCTGGGACACAGGCAGTCCAGGCCTAGGTGTGGTAGAAATGGTCATTCCAGGGCAGGGTCCCATCCAGCTAGCGTAGCCTGGGTGCTTACCAAAAGCAGACCAATCTCTGAATTCTTTTGCAATGTTAGGGAAAAAAATGTAGGCTGACTGTCTCCTGAAAATGATAGGGCTGGGATCTTGGGATGCTAATTCATAAGATAATCAAAAGGAAACCGAGAGTAAATGACTGGATAGATATATAAAATAAAAAAGACTGGACCTGTGTTCTGCATGAGTTGAGCTATCCAGAGAATATTTTAAGATAAAAAGAGAAAAAAACAGTAGGATAAGGAACAGCCATCCATAGACTGCCACACCTAGAGATCTATCCCATCTGCAGACACCAAACAGACACTACTGCTGATGTCAAGATGACCTTGCTGACAGGAGCCTGGTCCCAGCATAGGGAGATGCTAGAGAGGTGAGGAGGGAGTGGGTGAAGAAGCATCCTCCTAGAGACAAAGGAGAGAGGGAAAAAGGGGGGAAGGGATGGAGGGGGTTGTGAAGAGGTAACCAGGAGCGGGAGATATCATTTGAAATGTAAAGGAATAAAATAATTTTTTTAAAAAGAGAGAGAGAACTGCTTGGAGAGCGTTTGACACCCACACACTCACACACATGCAAGCATACATGCATGCACGCACACAGGACATAGACAAAGAGATATCTTAGAATAGTAATCAAGCAGAATATAGACAGAGAAATCTCCAGTGAGAAAGCTGAAAATAAATAGAAGTAGACTGGAAAAGCTGTATCAAGCAGAATACAGGTTTTCAGCTTGGATCCACAATTTGACTTTGACTTCCAGTCATTCTTTCTCTGCTTCCAGACATCCCTTCTCTCAGAACCCTCTTCAACCCTTCTCTCAGAACCCTCTTCAAGTCAAGGCTGGTCATTGGCAGGAAAACATGTGCCATGATGCACATGTGAAGGTGGGAGGACAACTTGGAAGAGTAGGTTTTCTCCTTCCAACCTTGCGGGTCCCTGGGAATCGAACTCAGGTTGTCAGACTCAGCAGTAAGCACCTTTACCCGCCAAGCTACCTCTCCAGCCCTTTTGTTTTTCTTATTTTGTTTAAATAGGGATCTATACGTGTGTGTGTGTGTGTGTGTGTGTGTGTGTGTGTGTGTGTGTGTATTCAGCCTTAACATCATATTCCTCCCCTGTTGGTGGGAGTGCAAACTAGTACAACCATTCTGGAAACCAAATTGGTGGTTTTTCACAAAACTGGGAATAGTTCTATCTCAAGACCTAGCTATACCACTCTGGGGCATATACCCAAAAGATGCTCCACCATACCACAAGGACACATGATCAAATATGTTCATAGAAGCTTTATTCATAATAGCCAGAAGGTGGAAACAACCTGGATGTTTCTCAACTGAAAAATGGATAAACAAAATGTGTTTCATCTACCCTATGGAACACTCAGCAATTAAAAACATCATGAAATTTTCAGACAAATGAACAGACCTAGAAAATATCATCCTGAGTGAGGTAAGTCAAACCCAAAGGACATGCTTATAAGACATCACTTATAAGAGGACATTAGCCATAAAGTATAGGATACCCACACTACAATCCACAGGCCCAAAGAAGCTAAATAACAAGGGCCCAAGGGAAACAACTAGAATCTCACTCAGAAGGGGAAATAAAATAAATATGGGAGGTGGATGGAGGAAGGGACATGGGAGGAAGAGGGGATGGGAAGAGGAGTGGGGGAGGGGGAATCTGGTATAGGAAGAGCCAGGGAGAGAGGACCAGGAGAGTGATGGGAAATGGGGGGAGGGGCATTTCTAGGATGGGGGAAGCTCCTGGAAGTCTAAGAAGGTGACTCTAGCTGAGACTCCTAGAGGTGGGGGGCATGGAGCCTGAAGTGGTCACCTCCTGTAGCCAGGCAGGACTCCCAGTGGATTGATAAGGAAACCAACCCACCAACAAAACCTTTGACCTAAAATTTACTGTGCATACAAGAAGTGCAGGGACAAAGATGGAACAGACACTGAGGAAATGGTCAAACAATGACTGAATCAATTTGAGACCCATCCCATGGATAGGCACAAATCTCTGACACTATTAATGATATTCTGTTATGCTTGTAAACAGGATCCTAGCTGTCCTCAGAGAGGCTCCACCTAGCAGCTGACTGTAACAAATGCAAAGACCCACAGCCAAACATTGGACAGAGCTCCAGAAGTCTTGTGGAAGAGTTGGGGGAAGGACTGAGGAACCTGGAGGAAATAGAAACTCCATAGGAAGACCAACACAGTCAACTAACCTGGACCCTTGGACTCTCAGAGTCTGAACCTTCAACCAAATAATATACAGGGGCTGGACCTAGGCTTCCCACTACATATGTAACAGATGTGCAGCTTGGTCCTCATGTGGGTCCTAAACAAGTTGTGAGGGATACATTATCCCAAAAGCAGTTGTCTGTCTGTGAGATGTATTCTTCTAGATGGGCTGCCTTGTCTGGCCTCAGTGGGAGAGGAAGCACCTAGCCTTGCAGAAACTTGATGTGAGAGGTTTGGGGGATACCCAGGGGAGCCCACACCAACTCAGAGGAGAACAGGAGGGGGGAGGGAGTGTGGGACAGGGTGACTGAGAAGGGGGCAATGATTGGGATGTATATAAAGTGAATAGATTTAAAAAATTAATAAATTTTAAAAAATTATATATAATTTTTAAGTGCAAATATATAAATATCTAAATATATATTTATAAACATATTTAAATATATATTTATAAATGTATTGAAAATATAAACAATATATTATATAATATAGTTATACTTTTTACATATAAACTATATACATATAAACTTAAAATATTTATATATTAAAAATTTTAAATGTTATATATTTGACACTTATACAATGTTTTATTAGTTATTATTTCAGTTACTCTTGTTTATAAAAAGCAAATAATTTTATATATTCTACAGGAGTTCCTCAAACATTTAATATAATTTAAACATTTCTTATTACCTATGATAATTAATTAGTTGAAAGTGTCACAAAGAATCTGCTCTGCCATTCAACTATAGAAGATATGCATAATTCTTATATAAGAACAACTTTGACTGAAAAGACATTATTTTAAACAGATAAATATAAGGTAAGAAAATGACTTTTCTTAAGTTGTAATGGAGACCCTCTCAGTTAACATTCTACTATGTAGCTGTCAGATTATATATATATATATATATATATATATATATATATATAGAGAGAGAGAGAGAGAGAGAGAGACATATATATCTGAGGAACTTATGGATTGTTATATGATCACATACTATTGTGAAGAGTCCCATCTTTTCTGATTTTTCAAACCCATTAAGATAAAATAAAGATATCTGAAAATCAAATGAAGACTCAAGATTAAAATTAGGGTCATGGTTATAAAATGAATATTTTCAAAAATATTATCTTAAATATTTATAGGAATGAAAAAGTTATTCATTTGCTGTTAAAAATCACATTTAATCCAAATCATCAATGGTGAAACTCATCCTTTACAACTAAAATATTTAGGTTAGTTCTCTATGATATATACTTAAAACAGTATTTGTATTTGTAACTGATTTTTCCTAACAGTACCCTTACATAAGGAAAACATAAAATAAAGTACTTACACCACTCCTAGTGAATCAAACAATAAATAATAGATTCCTCTGACAGGACTTTGATGACCTGGCAAAGCCCGAGTGCTTTCAGCCCAAATCATATGAAACCATAAATCACTCTTTATTTTATAGAACATTTCAAAATGGATTCCTGCTTTCTACCTTGAAAGTCATTTCATGTGTTATTTATAACTAGTGAAGACCAGAATGGAAAGAAAATTACATAGAACTAGAAAATTTACTATGACTGCTTTTATGAAGAACATTTTTTTCTTTTCTTTTCTTTCTTTCTTTTTTTTTTTTTAAGAAAAGAAACAGAATGAATGACAAGAAGCAACTTGTGAGTACAACAAGCTTTTAGTGGGCCGTGGATTTTACTTTATTACTTAAACACCTCTATGTAGAGCCTTGCATCATCACAAACAAAACAGAAGCAACATTGAGTACAGAAATGACCAGAGAGCAATGCAAGGGTAAGACTCCATACTTGAGTGGTTACAGCCACTCAAAAAAAGATGACCTAAATTAAGCATTAACTCAATTTCGACTGAGGCTCAAGTTATTTTGTTTATTTCTAATTTGACTTTCACATTCAGAATACTTTTAGTGGATACCTTAAAATGAAAAGGGAAGAATATCCGGGAAACAATCCAGGGAACCACAAAAACAGGTAAAATAGTGTTCATAAATTCAAAGTTAATTCACATTATTTCCTCACAAAATATCAAGTACATTATTAATAAATTATGTTTAAAATCTAATGAATGTCTTTCTTGTAAAAATATCATATATATATGTATATATATAATTTTTCTACCATTTAAAAATTATGCCACCTATTAAAATATTAATGAAAATCCCATAAAATGGAAGGGATTAGGAATAGCTAATACTGAGAACACTGTTCCAGGACTCATAGTGCTGAATACTGACCCAAGCACCAAGATAAATGGTTTGTTCTTTTCTGATTCATATTAAATAGCTCTGACATTGGGAAAGCAATTGCCATTCCCTCCCTAGAATTACCTCCTACGTATACCCTTATTAGAAGAAAATGAAGGGCTTAGAATAAATGATGCAAAGGTTTATTTCAGACTGTAGAAAACATGAATGGTAATACTATATAGGCCAATATTTTTAGACAAATGATTTGAAATGAAAAAATAAAATAATATTCTTGGAAGACCACAGGAGCAAAAGAGTTGATGAATCTCCTCCCTGAAGACCTTCAAAGTATCAAATCCTACAACATCTACAACAAAACTTGATATCAATACCATCATAAACCTCAAAATATAAGTGAGTCAATTCCAACAGCAAAAGCTATAAGAAAATGAGGGCAAAGCAAATCCATCCCCTTAAGAACTAGAATACCTCCAAATTGACATCATCTATTGGCTAGAAGGTATTCCAAGAATAGGGGTGAAAAGCAGGAGATGCTAAAGGTTTTAGTGATGAGTAAAATGAAATGGGTATATAAGAATGTGTCTGAATCCTGAGAAACTGATAAATCAAACTATTCTGAATTGTGTGCTAGGGGGCTAAGTATACATAGAAAGAGGAATGAAAGAGTAGGAAAAAGGAGTAGGTAGGGGAAGGGAAAACTAATATTAAGATGTTTGGAAATAACATATGGGAAACATTCCTCCCTGAAGCCAAAAGCTGTCAAATCAAAAAAATACTAAACTTTTAGGGTATGGAATACTTCCCCTCAAGTTGTTAATCAGGGGAGAATCTCAGAGACCCTGACCCTAATAAAACAGAATGCAGGCTACTGCCACTGCTCTTGATAGTCTAACAGAACTTGGTTTTAAGACCTTACTGGTAAAGATCCTATACATTTTTGACTCAGGACTTAGAGAAATCACATTGATACTGACCTTCCTTGCTGGCTATTTTTCATAGTACCAGAAGGTGCTATATACACACTGCTAGGAGAGAAAAACAACATGAGAACTTTTACCAATGTATGAAGCCTGTGAGCTACAATAATGGCTGGTACGGTAAGATATGCAACAAGATATGCAACAGTGGCAGTGGCGTGAATGTTATTTGGGATAGCCAACCACTCTCAGAATGGTTTTAAGGCCCACCCCAGAGAAGGAAACTCATGCCTGGTACTGTAAAGCTGGCCAAGAAACAGTGGCTGGAACTCGGGCCTTAGGGCTGAAACAACTTACATTGTACTAAATGGATATAGCTTCACATTGTATGTTCTCTCTTCCCCCATATATATGTAGGAAGTAACCTGAGGAGTTGAACAAGGAAGTGAAGAGTATGGTCAAATACTATACACAGTTTAAACTTCCCAATGAATAAAAAATACTAGATTAAAAGGAAGAAGTGACTGCTGTGACATCTCCCAAATCCACCAAAACAGATAAAAAGGGGGACGAGGAAAAGGAAAGACAAAACTGGCCAAGGGAAATAGTCAACAGATCTCAGATCCCAGTATGTTTGCTCACTGCATGAAAACAGAAGAAAAAGGCCTGGAATAATAATGTTCAAAAAGCTATAGTGGCCTAATAAAAAAAAAAAAACACAAGGAAAGGTCATTTCACACAAAAAACACTGTGATTAGATTCTATTCAAGGCACATTAAGAAAAATAAAACACAGCAAGATAACACTCCAAACAGACAAAACAATATATATCAAAAACAACCAGACAAGCTCAATGACAATTTTAACCTGGTTATGGTAATAAAAGCTGAGAGAATTTAAGGAAATCGTTACAAATCTAAGCTACAAATCAAAATAAGTAAATGCAAGGTAATTAGAGAGCAGGAACATTTGAAAGACCATCTCCTGGTTGTTATTGTTTTGTTTGTTTTCTATCAACTTTACATAAACTAAGAGTCATCTGGGTAGGAGGACTGTTAAATGAGAAAGTGCTTCTATAAGAGTATCCTGTAGGCAAGTCTATGGGGTATTTCCGTGATTAATGATGGATATGGAAGGAACTAGCCAGCCCACTATTTGTGGTACCTAGGCAGCTGGTGTATTTAAGAATTCAGGCTGAATGTACCAGAGATCTGGGTGGTGAGAGACTCTCAGGACACAAAGGGAGGGATCTTACATAAAATGCCTTACAGTGGGGAGAGAGAACTTATAGAATCCATCTTCAGTAGAAAGACAGGACATCAAGTGGAGGAATGGGGTTGCCATCCCACAGTCAAAAACTCTGACCCAGAATTGTTCCTGTCTGAAAGAACTGCAGGGACAAAAATGGAGAAGAGCCTGAGGACAAGGAGGTTCAGTGATAGTCCCAAAACTGGGATCCAGCTCAAGGGGAGGCTCCAAGACCTGACACTGTTACTGATGCTGTGGTGTGCTTACAAACAGGAGCCTAGCATGACTTCCCTCTGAGAGGCCCAGCAAGCAGCTGAAAGAGTCAGAGGCAGATACTTACAAGCAACCAATGGACAGAAGCTGTTGACCCCTGTAGTTGAATTAGGGAAACGCTGAAAGAAGCTGAGGAGGAGGATGACCAATTAGGAAGACCAGCAGTCTCAACTAACCTGGACTCCCAGGATCTCTCAGATACTGAGCCACCAACCAGGCTGCATGCACTAATTGGTCTGAGGCCCCGGACACATATGTAGTAGAGGACTTCCTGGCCTGGTCTCACTGAGAGAAAACAAACCTATTCCTCAAGAGAGTTGGGAACCCAGGGAGTGAGGAGGTCTGGTGGGGTGGGGGTGAGGATGGGGATACGGACAACCTCTTGGAGACAAGGGTGGAAGAATGGGATGGAAAACAGTAAGAGGGCAGACCAGGAGGGGGATAAAGACTGGACTGTAACAAAAGATTAGAGAATAATAATAAAAAAAAAAAATACAGAAGAAAAAAAAAGAATTCAGGCTGAACTAACAATGAAAAACAAACCAGTAAGCAGCACTTCTCCATGATCTGTTCAGTTCCTGTCTCCAGGTTCCAGTCCTAAGTTCTGGCCCTGACTTGCTACAATGATGGACTGTGACCTGTAAGTTATAAGAGGAAGTATAAACCCTTTCCTCTCCAAGTTACTTTGGCCATGGGGTTTTATCGCAACAGAAATCCTAAGACAGATTGAAATCAGTTAGAAAGGAAGTTAAAAAAATTCATTTCAGAAATGAAAACTAAGCTAGATATTATACAAGCAAAGAAAATCAATGAAAAAACTGATAATGCAAAAGAGTATGAGATGACAGTACTGTACTTGTAAGGAGAGCCTTTATCTTTCAGATACTTGTTGAAACTGTATTTATAGATAAAATGATGTTATATCTTGAAATTCTTTCTAAGTCATCTGGAGTTGGATGGTGACATGAGAGAGAAGGTAGAAAACACAGAGAAAATAAAAGTGGCTATGATGGCTTGATAACTGATCAAACTGGAAATCTGATACCTGGGGAGAAACTTATTCTGCTTCGTTATTTTTATAATTTTTCATAATAAAACTGAGTCTACAATAGATGCTTAAATAGACTTGGTGCTCATTTTAACACTTATAAAATCAAAATCTATTTTTGTTTTTTACTTTACTTTTGAGATAATTACATTTCTTCCTTCACTTTCCTCCTTCCAAACCTTCCCCATACACCCCTCCCTGCTCTCCTTCAAAAATCATGGTTTCTTTTTTCACCAATTCTTACTGTGTATATGCATGTACATATATATTCCTAAAGCCTGTTCAGCCCATATAACGCTATTTGCATGTATGTTTTCAAGGCTGACTGTTTGGCCCTGGACAACCAAATGGTGTGCTCTTCCCAGGAGACAGGGTTACAGCAGAGTTCCAGAATGAATGAATGAATGAATGAATGAATGAATTTCCTTATAAACTTTCTTTTTTAGGTACAGGTTGAGCCAGCAAGATGGCTCAGTGGGGAAAGGTACAGACCTGACAATTTGAGTTCGATTCCTGGAACCTATGTTGGAATCAGAGAATGGACTTGTCCTTCTCTGTATGTGTTGTAGCACATGCAAGCCCATACACATATACAAAATAATCTTCTAAAAAGGAAGGGAAAGTCCAGATTGAATACCCCTTATCCAAAATGCTTGGAAACAGAAATGTTTAAGATCTGGGATGACATTTTTCAGATTTGAGAATATAGGTTATATATAATATATCTCTGGATACAAAAGCCAAATATAAATACAAAATAATGTTCTACATATACCATATACCCATACTCTACAGGCAATTTCATTTTTGTCTTCTAGACAATGTCTCACCTCAGAGGCTAGCCTAGCCTTAACTCATGGCAATCCTCCTGCCTCAGGTTCCAAAGTGTTGGTATTACAAGTGAGCGCCACCATACCCACCTATCTGCCTATGCTTGTCTAGCAAATGCAAAACCCAGTTTTGACATCCATAACTTCAACTGATTATTTAAAATGTAAAACCATTAAGAGATAAAATTTTGTCTAATAAAAAACAGCTTTACTGCATTAACAACTGTATACTACATTTTCAAGAATAATAAATCAAACTACTTTTTTAACCTACTCTTTGAGAAAAGGAAAAGGTTTTCTATGCATATCTACAAATGCCAGAAACCAAAGAAGAAAATCTGATAGACTAGAAATGTAAAATTTATACATCTACACATGGGGTATCACCAAAAACATAAATCACAATTAGAAATCAAATATGGCAATAAAAAAACACACATACAAAATGCCAATATCCCAACAAACCAAATTCAAGAACACAGTAAGACTGATCTCTGCAAACACAAAGACAGTTAAACATATGTAAGTCAGTAAACATAGCTCACCACATTAACAGAACCAGCAACAAAAACGCAGTTATTTAAATAGATGCAGGAAGAGATATTTGAGAGCATTCAACAAACCTTCATGAAGAAAACTTCCAAGCAACTCAGTATATACAAAAGGACTGTACCTTACTACAGCAGACGCTCTCCTAAGATGTAGAATTAGACCAGGATCTTACCACTTTTGTTCAACATAGTATTGTAAGTGTTCACCAGAGCAATGGAGCAAGAAAAGGTCAAAGGACATCTAAATTCAGAATGAAAGAAAATCAAACTGTCCTTGACAGGACAATTCCATTTACACAGAAAACTATACAGTCATCACTCACTAAGGAACAGCTGGAACTAATGTATTAGGAAACTCAGCAAAACTCAAGACGCAGAAACAACAGACAAGTATCAGTTAGTATTCTGAGACACTAATAGTGAGTTAGCTAAAAAAAAAAATCCCAGTTACAATGCCTATAAAAATAACACATCAAAGAGTAAGGAAATATAAATTCATACATTTCCACATAAGACATCACCATAAAAATACAAGGCACACTTAGTAATTGAATATAACAATAAGAACACATACACAAAAATGTCAATATCCCTAAAGAACAAAAAAAAAAAAAGAGAGGAGAAAGATCTCTATGAACATCTTAAAAAAATGATAAAAGAAACTGAAGAGGGCATCAAAAAGAGGGCATGAAAGAATGGTGGGTGTGGTTGGCAAACACCTTTAATTCTAGGACTTGGGAGACAGAGTTCCTGTCAACTCAGAAAGCTTCTCCACAACAAAAGACACAATCAAAATTGAAGAGATAGGCTTGGTAATAGAGTGTTTGCATAGCATACATTATAGCATGGGATCAGTGGTCTTCACTGGGAGTGGGGAATGACTGAAGAGACAGCTAATACAACTAATTGGGCAGAAGAAAATATCTGCAAACTATACATCTGACAAGCAGTCACATTAATATACAGAATACAAAAAGAACTGAACTTAATAGCAAAAAATCAAATTAAAAAGGGGCTAAAAGATAGATTAGGCATTTGTTTGTTTGCTTGCTTGCTTTTCAAGACAGGATTTCTCTGTGTAGCCCTGGCTGTCCTGGAACTCACTCTGTAGTCCAGTGTGTCCTGGAAGTCAAGAGATCCACCTGCCTCTGGCTCTTGAATACTGGGATTAAAGGCATGTACCACCACAGCCCAGCTTCAGAATATGCATTTCTTAAAACAAGCAGCCAATAGATACATGAGAAATCTCTCAATGAGGAAATGCAAATTAAAAAAAAGATTGAGCTATAACTTTATCACAATATTGAAAAGACCCCTCCAAAAGTGAGGATACAAAGAAAAAAGAAACTCTTATTATAAGAATGTAAATTTGTATAGCCATTGCAAAAAAAAGGTATAAGAGTTTCTCAAGATACTAAAAATAGAACTACTGTTATTTCTAGCTTCCCACTATCGGGTGTATACCAAAAGGAAACAATCTTCATGTTGAAGAGATAAGTACATTCTTTTTTATCTTCTCTTGTTTTTTAATTCTTCTCTCATATACTATGTCCTGACCAGTTTCCCCTTCTCCCCTCATCCCAACCCCCCCCCCACACACACACACACTTCCAGATCAACCTCCTCCCTACCTCCTCTCAGAAAAAAAGCAGGCCTCCCAGGGACACCAACCAAAGAACAAGTACATTCTTAATTGCACTCTAATTCACAATGGCCAAGGTATAGAAACTAAAATGTCTGTCATGTGATGAATGAATACAGAGAATGCAATATGTAGGCACAATGGAGGAGTATTCTGTCATTCAAAAAGGAAGAAGTATGAAATCGGGGCTTGGAGATAGAGCTCAGGGGTTAAGAGCACTTGTCACTCTTACAGAGGAACTGTGTTCAGTTTCCAGCACCCACATGGTGATTCATAGCTATCCATACATAATGCCAGTTCTAATCCCCTCTTTAATCTTCTTCAGTGTGCACCTGGTGCACATACATATGTGCAAGCAAAAACATTCACACATAAAATAAGTTTTTTCTACAAAAAAGAATGAAATTGTGCCACCTAGAACAGCAGAGTATGTGAAGTGAAACAGGTCAATACAGAAACACAAATACCATGTGATCGTTATGGAATCCACCACACCATTTCACAGAAGTTAAGAGAACAGTGATATAACAGAAACTGGGGAAAGAAGGTGAAAGAGGAATGGAGAGAGAGAAGATGCTCATTAAAAAGAGTAAATTCTGGTGACCATAATATATCATTATGAATATACCATATTGTATACTTAGCAATAATTAGAAGTAATTTAAAAAATGTGAATAAACAACTAATAAAAGTTTAAAGTGATGAGTATCCTAACAAATATGTACATTATACAAGTATGTCCTAATCAAAATAACAATAGTATTTAAACACATGACAAAAATTAAAAGTTAATTAATTACTACACATTTATAATGAGACAGGTAATGATATAATGAATAGGTAGGTTAAGGCAATTCACAAGGGAAATGTAGTGGTCAAATTATATAAATATTCAGCCTTATTTATCATAAAAGGCAAATTCAAACAAGAAATATTATTTGCGTGTCAAGTACGTAGCCAAAAAGTAATATTTGTTTATCAAGTTTGTTGCTATACAGATGGCCTGTAAAGCTTTCCCCAAGGACAAACGTAAATTCGAGGGTAACCTGTGACACAGTTACTCCTCCCCATGGGTGATCACATGTCTTTTCAGAAAATTGCATGGCCATCTGATAACCTGAAGGAAAAATGCCTTTAGGTGAACCGTTTTGGAGAAGTCTGTTCATTAATTCTGAGCCCTTATAACCTCTAGTTAAGGCCTAACTTCCAGTAACCCTGCTGTGTCCTTTTATTATACCAAACTGTAAAATAAAGTTGTTCTTTTTTTTTCCTTAGTAAAAGAAACCTGGAGAGCCTGTGTGTCTCTCCGAATTCATCATAGCTCTTCTCTTCCAAGAACACCAAGTTTTAGCATTTGCTGCAATAACTGCAAAACACATTGACAACAATGAAAACTAAGACATGAATGCCAACACTGAAAGATGACTCAGTCTCAGAACCACCTCATTATTATGTGATTGAAAAATCTTGGAATGAATGAAATTCAACTGAAACAAACTGTATCTTAAAAAATGAAAAAAATCTCTGATCTCACTGCTTTAGTGACTGTAATTCTCTCGATTTTGGTTTGGGGTTTTTTTTTTGGGGGGGGGGGAATAAATATAACTAGGTCATCCTGTTTGCCTCTATGTAAAGGCTTGCAAGCTGGCTCCAATGTGATAAAGTTGTCAATAATTAAGGACATGAAGCTACTGTTGGCATCAGTTTAAAAAATGCCAACCATAAACCTAGAGGAAGGTAATCTAATTTTCGGAGTATATGGTATTTCTTTTCACTTGGAAAGATGAAACAAGCTCAATTCAGTATCTCAACTTTAGCTGACAATGACTTGTCTAACCTATCCAACCTAGATCAAAGTTGGCTAAATCTAAAGTTTTACACTTACCTGAGGTGAGATAGTATTTACTCCAGACATGGTAGTAGTAAGAAACCAAATATTATACCAAATTGATGTGGACAAGCATAGTATTAGAAAACACTAGGGAGAGGGGAAAATAGATGCTAGAAAATCAAACCAGCCTGAGTGCTTTTAAAGTCTAGTTTAGAGATGAAATAAATCAAGTTGCCTCTGTCTCCTCCACTATTTGTAATCTGTTTAGGGTTTTGGTTTGGTTTGGTTTTTTTAGATTGTTGTTTGTTTTGCTTATTTGTTTTCCCTATCTGCTTCAATGTGAAAACATGTCAACTCTTATAATCATGCTCCAATAAATCGCTAACTATGGCAAATTATTTTCCCTTTAATATATTGTCCTTTAACTAAATTATTAGAAAAACAAAAAGGAAACCTTTAGAAAAGTATCCCTATTTTACTAGCAACAACTATATGTCTCCCAAATTCTAAATCTTTCTATATTACAGATTATACACTAAGCAAAGACATCAACTTTACACACATAACAGGCATAGCCTAACTTTTCAGTTCGCACTGAAACTGAATGGCAGATGATTTCACATGAGTTACAGGTCAATTATATGGAATTATAATTGTTTCTGTGCATTGGGATTTTATGTTAAACATGAGAATGTGAGGTTGAGCAACCACATTTGATTTTAATTGCTGTAGCCTGAGTTATCCAAAACATCATGAGAACACTGGAGAAAATGAGAAAATGACAAGCAGCACGGGAGATGAAAATGATGCTGCCCAGGGAACTCCAGTAACAGATGCGGCTCTCTCTAAGGGACCAGCTCAAATTTATGATTTACAGAGGAGCTCAGAGAATCCTCGGAATTAAATAAATCCTCCTTACTTTGTTAGGTCTCAAAAGAAGAAAAGACAATTTTCCTTAAAAAAAAGAAAAGCTCAAAGAAGTACAAACTAAAACAGCAAGATCTTTTAGTTTGTAGGCTTTCTTTACCTCCTACAGCATCTCTAAGCAATGAAAATGCACTTCCCACTATGTTCCCAATTAAAACGAATCATAAATCTATTCTAAACAGATGATAAATAATTCGAATTGGTGACACATACTCAAAAATAATAATAAAAAAGGAATATCTGTAAACTACCAGATAAAAAAAATCTGATTTAAAAATAAATGGTAATAAACAAAGGTCTTTCCAAGCAAGCAGTCAATGGGAAGAGGAAGACAGTGGACCTTATACTACCATCCTTCCAGGACACTCCATGAAAATCATGAGCTCTTCCTTGACGCCATCCAGGCAATACTAATGACAATAAAAACACCTCAGTATGGGTTTTCAGGCCATAAAAAAACCCTACATCATGTAACCATTTTATAGGAACTATTTCTTCAATATTTAACACAGCTCAGTGAAACTCATCCTATTTAGAAATAAGGTGAAACTTAAGGGCTAAGGATGTACCTAACGTGGCACACAAAGCATGTGTGGAATTCGAATTCTACCAATCATCTTATACTGCTCAAATGAAATACATGCATGTAAAAGTGTGCAAAATATATGGAAGGTATCTTGGCTAGAGTTTTACTGCAGTGGAAACTATGACCAAGGCAACTCTTATAAGGACAGCATTTTATTGGGGCTGGCTTACAGGTTCAGAGGTTCAGTCCACTATCATGAAGGCATGGAACATGGCAGCATCTAGGCAGGCATGGTTCAGGAGAAGCTGAGTTCTACATCACAACTGGGTAACTCGAGAAAGACAAGATAAGGGAGCAAGAAAGCACATACCGAGAAAGGGACAATGCCACCGGACAAGCCACCACGGAAAAAAAAAAAAAAAAAAGCACAGTGTGCTCAGGAGGCACATGATCTGAGGTTTCTAGAAGACTTACTTCCAGGGAGCCAGGAGGGGTCTTAGAGCTACATTTTCTCCAACAAGGCCACACCTCCTAATAATGCCACTCCCTGGGCCAAACATATTCAACCCACTACAGAAGGTCTAACATTGATGAATCTAAAATACTTTTGAAATACAACTTTCAACTTTATTTACTATTAAGTTGCTTAGTGTTTTCTAGGCATTATTTTTTATGTGTATAAAGATAGTATCTTTATTATATGTATTTCATTTTTTATTATATGTATTATGATATACTCTACTCAATTTAAGGGCTAGTATCCATTTCATGAATTACAAAGAAGTGCCAACTTACAATTTAAAAAAGACAGCCACTCAGTAGGTATAAGAATGGAGATATAGGGAAGGAATATGTGCCTTCAACAGAAGCACACACAAACATCCTAAGATCTAAGTATGAAAGTCACTTTTACTGAGCCTAGTTTCCATGCAATTTAGCAAATATCAGTTTTTACACCACTTCCTCCAGCATTATTATCCCCCAAGATTTAGAACTGGTACCCTGCTGCTATAAGAAGTATTAAAATTCTTGAGTGAGCAGCCAGCCAAAATTAACTACATCAATGTTGCAATTTGAAACATCAAGAATGGGACTGTACTATTTACATGAACATTCATAAAAAGGCAGCTTACCATTTAAATACACATACACAATTATATATATATATGTAACTGTAATTATATATGCAATATTATATATTATATATAATTGCAATTATATATAATTGTAATTATGTATGTGTGTATGTGTAATTTTACTCACACACAATACTACATCCTTTAGTGAAGCATTATCTACACAGCTTTAAAAAAAAATGACTAGGGCTGGGGATGTGGCTCAGTACAGAACTTCCATAGCATAAGCAAAGGCCCAGGTTCAAGGACCACCACCACCACAAGACTGGAGGGAGGGAGTGAAAAAAAGAAATCAGACCTTCTTTAAAGAAATACCTAAGAAATTAAATAAGTTAGCTTATATATTACCTTGGAGGAAGAACTTCTCCCCAAAGATATAGCATCGTAGTTAAGAAAGAACAGCAAGACTAAATTCCTACATGGTGTTCTGAAACCATAAATAATCAATGACATGAACATTTTCCATGGTTTTAAAAAAATTGTAGAATTTTAACTCTGAAGAAGTCCAAAAAGTTCGTAAGAAAAGACAATATGTTAAATATTACAACTACAACAGGAGTAGGTGCTTGATAGCAGTCAAGTATCACAAATATTGATCATGTGTATGTGTGTATGTGTTTACACTAAACAATGTCAAGCTATTATGCCACTTCATGTATATTCCCTTTCTTACATAGATAGAAGCTGTCAGTCAGTTGTACATCTATGAGGACCACACAAACATATTCTTGATAACAGTATATGCCTACAAATGAGGTGGTTGTAGCATATTCTAAGCATACTAGAATTCTTTCTAAGCAATATATTCAAGTGAAGAACTGAAGAATTCCCCTATAGATGACATATATCAACATCATCATATAAGCCTTATAACTTAGATTTCTTCTGCACTTGTAACTTCTTGGCTTTGCTGGAGGTCATACAGTTACCAGAAAAATCACCTGTACCCAATGATAACTTTTTCACACCCCACAAAATTGGCACTAAAATAACACTTTAAATGCCAAACTATACTGAAATGAAAATTATGTACCAAACTAAAAGATCACATTCTAAGAATTTATGTCCATTTTCCTCCCCACTGAGATTCCAACTGGTTTTCCTTTAATCTACTTCCTTTTCATCTTTCCCCCACAATTCAAGTACTGTATTTTAATTCTCTTCCTTTAGGTATTCTAATATCATTTTCCTATAATATCTTCAAAATATGACCTTAAAGGAAAGCTTTAAACCATGTTATAAAAAAAGTAAATATGCAATAAGGTTGACAAACTTTTAAAATATTCTTGGATAACTCTACTTGATTAAGTAATTGTCTTTTGATGATATTTTAACTAAAAAAAATGCTAAAAGGGAGATATAACTCAGTTTATGTCTTTACTCTGTTTTATAATGGCATGCTTTCATTCTGCTTTTGATAACAAAACTGAAGTTATAAAACACTGCTTTTCCTATAAGTTACCTAAGTACTAATTTAATAAAGCCAATACATTTAAAGTCTACCCTCAGTGATGTATTTGAGAAGGAAATTACAATGCTTTAAAAATAAAGCCAATGAAAAGCAATGATTGAAATCCTAGGTATTACTTTTTAAGAAAAAAATGACGTTCAACAAATGTTTCCACTTTTAATGTGTCTAAAAGAATTAAAATATTTACTATAAATAACACACATCACCCAAATAAATATAGACTTCAAGTATAATTTTGAAAAGGCTTATTCTAAAATGGATGGTGATTTCAGTTTTAGGCGAGGAGACAGGGGAAAGTGAACCTTCTACTGAGTTTTTCAAGTTCTTCTTTAGCATCTGCTCACTGCAGGTACAACCAGGTTAGCTGCTGTGCTGCAGCTATCTTCAGACTGGGAGTAAACACCCCCCCCACCCCCCCACCCCCGTTTTGAGAACAATTACCCAGGTACATCTAGAATATGAGAATTTGTGTTCTGGATAACACCTTAAAGGCTATCTTATTTACCTTCCTTAGATTCAAAATTGTGGAAATTGGAACACTGAGAGTGTCTGACTTTCCCATTGCATGATCTAGAGCAGGTTTCCCAGGTATTTGTAATAACAGTTCAATTTTGAGTCACAAAACAAAACAAAACAAACGAATTCCATTTCTTGGATGTAGCTGTGTGATTTTGACAAGTTAGACTTCCAGGCTGCTTCTCTTCTGTATACTGAAAAGAATACCAATTTTGGCAAGGTAGTCGTTGGGATTATATGAAGTGCTTAGTCCATTGGTTAGGGAATGGTAAGCATTTGAAAACGGGTTGCTATTATTTTTACTCTAAACCTGAAAATATGTTCTTACTATTTGGTAAAAAAGCAAACAGAATTCATTAACATAATGGACAGGACCTCATTCACTTCTGTGGCCTACCACATTATAAGACAGTAGAACCCTCACCCTCCCCAAACTATCTCTTTTATCCTATGCAAACTACAACCCCTACAGTTAAGAAAAGAATTGTTAATTATTGCCAAGTGTTGCCAGGGATTAACTAGTCAACTAGAAGCTGAAAAGGATTTCTGGCTCCACCCAAAACATGGAGAACTAATTATGGAAAAGCAAGGAGAAGCTGAGGTCAGACTCAGGATGTGGAACACTCTCGGCACATCTAGTTGTGGTGTATGGATGGGTGACAGAAAACAAGATGCTTCCTTTCTGTGTCATTAACTAGGATGCTTTAAACTTCATAATGCAGCAATGGCTACCTCAAGAAAAAGAATCCTTAAGCTACTCAACACAACAGAAACGAAAATGTTTCCGTTTCTTTAGTAAATATACACACAGGTAACGACTGAGCATCATTCTTATAAAACTGCAAATTGGGCTTCATCTGAGGTGCAAAGTACCTTAGAATCATGTAAGTACATGGGGGCGGGGTGTCCTATGAAATGGCGACACGAAATGATGGGGAATAAAACCTTGAAATCAACAAGGAAGGAAGGTGGCAATTATCTGCACCAATGGCGTCTCCATTGATGAAATCCCGACCCTCTATTCTCATGACACTGCAAACCCACCCTCCTCTAAGGAAATTAACAGGAATCACCGCAGCAACCAACCTCAGCAATCGGCATCGACCAGATCGACCCCTACTCAAAAGGCGCAAAACACCGCGGGTCCAAGCCCCTCCCTGGAGCTGCCAAGTCCCGCGCTGATTCCAGACTACCTCACTTCCTTTCTGTCCTCCCTCCCAGGCTCGACCCCCGCCGTTTCTCGCCAACCCTCACCACTGACAGAGAAAATAAAAAGCGAGAATGATCTCCTATATTTTGTCCAGGAAAAATCAGGGCCACACATACCCGTCCCTATTACGATCACATCAAAGTCCGAAGGGAGATTATCCGCCATCTTGACAGGAAACGTGTCATGTGACTGTAGTTTGTAGAAGTGAATTTCTGAAGCACTCCCTAGGTAGAAAGCGGAAGAAAAAACAGTGCATTCTGGGTGTTGTAGTTCTAGAGTGGCGGGTGTAGGTAGGCGACAATGGAGTAGTATTTAAAATGTTAATGTGAATGCTAAAAGCTCGATTTATTTCACAGGCTTCAGTGAAATACCTCATTTATCCTAGAAGTTTGGTATGAAAAAGAAATGTGAGTATTCGACTCCTCAAGCAAGGATGAATGAGGAAAGTCTTTGACAATTGCCAAGCAAAAATTGGTCAGAGGTGCTCAGGCAGTAGTGAAATTCAAAAGGGCTCACTTTGAACAAAGGAGTCATTCAAGCCAGGAAAACTGTTACCCTAGCGTGTCTGTATTTGTATTTTTAGAACCTGAGGCCTCTCTTTATTTTATACCAATACTGTCCAATTATACTCTGTCTTTTTTGCCTTTGTGCCTTCTCGGTGAAAATAGAACCAAACAAAAAACTCTGCCTAGTTTCCACAGAATGCAATTCCAAACAGAATTCCAAAGAGCCACCTAGCAATGTAAGTTGAAACATTAACTTTACTTTAGAGATGGAGGTGAGAGTGGGGGACGGGGGAATGTAAAAGAGTATTAATGAATAAATCTTCTGTTTCAGAATCTGACTTTCTGCCAAAATAAGAAGAACCTACACAAGTTTCTCCTACAACTTTACAGAGAAATGATTAAAGTAAAATAGACTTAATATAGAAGTGGGTATATTTGATAAAAAAGCTTAAGACTGTCTATGCCAAGCAGTTAATATAACTCTCATGAGCAATGAATGTTCTTCTCAATCTCTAGGTAAGATGCTTAATAACAAGGAAGGGATACACTTAGCATTATTAAAACATTAACTGATATATATGTTTCAAAAGAACTCATGATTCCACAAAATTATGCACAACTTTATGTGTCAGTTAATAAATAATAAAATAAAGGAGAAGCTAGAAATGTACCTCAATGGTTAAAATCATGGACTGCTCTTCTAGAGGACCAGATTCTATTCCTATGCTCATATGGCAGCTCACAACCTCCAATTCCAAGAGATCTGTCATCCTTTCTTGGCCTCCCGAGAACACCATATGCACATATTACATAGACAAACACACTGTCACATTAAATAAACAAACTTTTAAAAATAATAAACATAATAAAAGAAAAGCAAAAATCCTTTGGTGGCAATGTAATCAAAATTTTAAGTGTCCCTTTCTTTCTTGAGACAGGTATCATAAATGTAGGTTAGGCCAGCCTAGAATGCTCAGCTTTCCAAGTACTGATATTACAGATGCACAACTAGCAAAGGTTTCAGAATACTGTAAGAAAGATTTAGCTCAGCTTCTATTTTATCTTTTACTCCTTCCCTATATTGTACTACTTCCACTTTATCATATCCTGTTATGCTGCACTAAAAGTCCATGTATGTTGTCTCCTATATAGTACTCATATCCCACACATACACATAAAAAATACACACTCGGACATATAGTATTATAAAGTGTACAAACTCTAGCATGTCAGACATCATTTTTACCCAGTGCACTTAATCTAGACTTGTTTTCATAGTAAGAATTCAACAAATATTTCCTAAACTGAACTTAATCATGACTTCTTTAACAGATAGTGAGATAAAGACAAACTATATCATTTTACCTTGATGTCTACCTGCCAATTTAAAAGTCACTTTTATTTGCCTGATGTAATTGTCATCTCAGAGGCTTACTGTGCAATAAGCTCATCCTTTCTACTTCTTTCTGAACTCTGGCTGGCTGGTTCAACTCAGCTGTTCTGGCTCAAACTGCTCTCCAAGTTCATTGATTTAATTTTATTTTTCGCAACTTCTCAGTGAATTGCTCTGCCTAGACTCAAGCTAACACAGGCAATTTGTTCTAAGCTTTCTGGCTCCTTATTGTCTGGCTTCAACTGCCTCTGCTGACCTGCAATGAATTTCACTAACTCATGAATGAATGAACTCAACTGACTGAACTGAATTCATCTGAACTCCTTGCGCTGCTTTTAAATAGCTTCTCTTTCCTATGCTGTTCTCATGAGAGTTGGGCATATCCTACTTCTGACTCATTCTGTCAAATCTTTCTGATTCATCACATTGTCTGTCCCTTAATTAGATAGACATCACTTTTTTTTTTTTTTTTTTGATTTTTCAAGACAGGGTTTCTCTGTGTAGTCCTGGCTGTCCTGGAACTCACTCTGTAGACCAGGCTGGCCTAGAACTCAGAAATCCATCTGCCTCTGCCTCCCAAGTGCTGGGATTAAAGGCGTGCGCCACCACCGCCCGGCTAGACATCACTTTCAATCATAGTTACTTCATTCTACAAAACTAATTTTACCTTAAAAGTGTGTACTAAGTGTATGGCTATATTCCAGCCAGAGGGATTAAATGTGTCGCATGTCTGCATTCCAGCTGGATCACACAGATCTAAATCTTTGGATGTGATCCCTTGCCAGAGCAGCCATGTTGCTGAATTAATTCCTCTACATGCCACAATGAAGTGCCTAAAATTTTTTAAGATGTTTGATAAATTTCTTAATTTTAAAAGTTCCATGAGAACTGTTTTAAAATTGATTTTGATAGACATATTTTTTGCACTTTCATACATTTTGGTATGACAATTATCAATATTGTAGATTTCTTAATTTTATTTATGGATTATCTTGTTATACTGCAGCAGTCTCTTGTGGTATGATTCAATAAGGAGTATGTATCTCTTGCAAAACAGATTTCTTGAAAGGCACAACATATTATTCACTAAGTCACTACATTATTTGTCTTGCCATGACAAGAAAGTTTTGAGTATTATCAGAAATAAAATAGATGTTATCTGTGAAGTGTCCAATATATCAATAGAAATGTAAATTAAAACAACCCAGAGAAAATACAGCAACCTTTCCAAAATCTCTGACAGTGAGAAGCCACAGAAAGATAGAATATAAACAAACAAGAGAATATAAGCAAACACCATTGCATTTCTCTTAGGAGATATATTGATATACATTCATGAATGCACATAGTATGAGTACATTTTATTTTTTAAATATGAATGACTTACTATGATTCAGAAAATGTTCTAACATTCACAGTGTGAAAACGGAATCACTAATAAATTTATTCTTTAAAAATTAAAAATTCTATTAAGTGGATGGGTTAAAATAAAAAATGCTAAATCTAAAACAAATAATAGACAAAAAGTCCTGTCTTCAGAAGGTTTATGTATCATTCTGCGGAATTTCTATCATGTCTTGCCCCATATTTGAAGGGTTTTTTTCCCCTTGAGGATCAAAACATGGTCTTCATGAAAATAATATTACCAACATGTTTAGCTGTATTTTTATGTATGATAAATATGTCATATATAAAAATAATCACTGTATTAGAAAACTATAATTCTTAGTAAAAATGTTACAATGTCTTTTAAAATAAATATTGTTTATATTTTATGCAAATAAACAATACAGGACTTGACAATGTCAGGAAAGGGCATAAAACAAAACAACCAGAAATTTCTGGCTGTTGTTCCAAGGACATCTATTTTTGAGAGCTGAAATATTTTGATAAGTCACAGTACAATGAATTTTATCTAAGAAATAAGTACCTATTAAATCATCACAACACTAATTTTGTTCATAAAGATTTTCTGAGTTGAAAGCAATAATTTTTTATACATTTATTGTGTTTAAAAGTACATTCTACTTTGAAAAGACTACATTTTTACATTAATAATTTAATGAGCTTGTCTCTCTAGAATTATATTTAACTCCTTACTCTCTTATAAGAATGTCCACTTCTGAGCTCCAAAATATTTCAACTACATTCCCAAACTGTCTCTTTATATAATAATCTCTATCTTATATATAGTTCCACCTTCTACTCACTTTAGTCAAAATTTCAAGAATCTTCCTGAGCACATCTTTTTCTTCTACTCTTAAACTGTGTAAACAACTCATACCAGATTTGTCTTTAAAATATACTGCAAGGGTTTGGGGTACACTTTACTGTACCAGACATTAGTTTCATCTTGTGGATCAGTGCCTAAATCCAATCAGAAAGTGGTTGGTTACTCTCATAACATTCATGTCACTATTGCACCAGATGCTATATTTTGATAAGACACTCATTATTGTAGGTCATAGGGTTCACAGCAGGTAAGTTGTTTTTGGTTTTTGTATATTTTATGGCCATTTCTCCTCTGGTAGCAGAAATAGAGCCCTTAAGCACTGGGAAACCTACTCAGAGGAAATAAAGCTACCATGAAAATATCAGCTTTATTTTTCTGTTTCCTATAACTAAGGTTGTGACAAAGGCCTTGGGGGAGAATGCAATTCTGTTGTCACACTAAATGACATAATATTGAACTTTCCCCAAGTTCTTGATTGGTGCACCTCTCAACCCCCATCAGAGAAACTTCTTTTTGTAGTATATAGCAATTAATACAGAGACCCACATCTAATCAGTATGCAGGAAAAAAAAGAGTATATAGAGTGTTCAACTCTAATTGTGAAATAGATGTAACTCTTCCTGACCCCAGGCTCTATCCTTGTAGAAGAAAGGGCAGAAAGATTGTAAGGGCCAGAAGTAGTAGACATCAACAACCAGTATTATTTGCTTGATATGACAGGCCACTGCACATATAAACTCATAGTGGATGTGACTACATGCATAAGATCAAGCCAGCCAAAATTCCAGAATGGACACTGAGGTGCTCATGAAGTGCTACTCTTAGCTGAGAATCTGTTAACAGCTGGTGGATGCTAAAAGAAGGAAATCAGTTTCTTCAGATATGTGGCCTCTAAGAGGTTACCCATGCTTCATTAGGTGGTCCTATATTCATGCACATAAAGGTAGAACAATGTCCATTCAGTAGGTTTGAGAAACAGTGGAAGGAGGGAAGGAAGGAGAGAGAGGGGGGAAGAGAGAGGAAGGGGATGTGGACGGGGAGAGGGAGGGGGCATACAGAGGTGAAAATTAAAAAATAATGGGGGATAGGGGAGGAATTGGAAGTAAAGTACTGAGTAAAGTACTTTGATTGTAACATATTGTATACATGCATAAAATTCTCAATTAAAAATGAAATGAAGATCAAATACATATGCATATATTTCTTTCTCTCAATCTGGGCTACCAAAATAAATTTTGCCTGGACAACTGCAGTAAGTCCTGTTTAAATGCATTATTCATACTTGCTTCTCTCCAGTCCACTGTTAACAATATTAGTAAGCATCTTAACTCAAATATTACTATGTGTCTGTTTATCTTGAACCACTCATGAGCTTGCATTGCTCTAAAAATATGCTCAATTTTCAGTCTCAGATCACCGTTTTTGCTTTCCCTCTATAGGCTACAGTCATATTACACTTTCTCTGTTTCCCAAATTGGTTGTGTTCCTTCTTGCTTCAGGGCTTTCACACATTGTGAGTCTTATGTATGACTGAAGTACACCTCTGCCTTTTTCCTCTCACTCGTTCCTGTCACAATTTTACTCATTCTTTATGTTAATTTAAAAAAAACCGTTATGGCAAGTCGTTGTTGAGGACACTTTCAGGCTTAAATTCTATCATCTTTTAGTCTCCCCTCATTGAATACAATTGGAAATAGCTAGTTATTTAGTGAATAACTTGTTTCACATGCTTAGAAGGTAAGATCTCAGAGACTTGGTATGTACCTTATACTAGTCTTTCATTTCTAGTACATGCTCCAGTGCCTAGCACATAGTGATACAACAGCATCTACTGTTTGAACAGATAAATGATAAAGAATATGAAGGCTTGAGAAACAACATATGAGTTGCAATAATTAATATTAATTAAGAAAAATATTTTTACTCAGTAATTTACTTAAATTTCTGTATTTGTGTTATTGAGCAAATATCAAATACATTAAGTAATACAAAATCCAAGAAGCACCAAGGATTTTACAATGTCTGATATGAATAATAACTTTTTTTATTAGATATTTTATTTACACTTCAGATGGCATCCCCTATCTCCATTTTCCCCCCCACCCCCCTTAGGAAACCCCTATCCCATGCCCCCTTTTCCTTTTTGCATTTATACATTTTTTTTTTAAAAAATGTTAATCATAGGCTTTATAAGTTTGGAATTGTTCAATCAGAGGTGTAACCCACTGACCGACCTAGATATAACAACTATCTTTGACTGGTGGAGATACATGAATATCTGCCTCCCTGTCTCCCCCCTCTTTCTCTCTTTCATCACCTAGCTTCTCCTCTCCTTCTTCTTCTCCTCTTCTTACTCCCTTTCTTCCTCTCAGTACTCCTCCTACCTTAGCTCCTCCTACACATCACCCTTCCTGTTAAAATGAAACTTTTCTCTCAAAATACAATTAGAGCATAATTATGCCAATTTGTACCAGTGAGGTACAGGATAGTCCTAATACCCAGTCCATCCTTTTGTTGACTAACCAGCTCCTCTGTCATCTATTCTAACTAGAACATTTAGTTCTGAACCTGGCTTTAGGATGAATGTCAGCTGATGACCATCCACTCAAATCTTTTCTCTTAAGGTCAATAGCTATATGTTTTCAACCCCATCAGAAATCCAGAATGACTGAGTTAACTATAATTGTGGGAAGCACAAATCGTAGTTTCTAAAACTTAGCCAATTTATAGAGACCTCTGACCACCTGGACACTCGCTCTACTTCAAAATGTTGGAGCATCTGTTCTTCTGCCTTCTGGCCCAGGATCTTCTGACAGACCTTAGTGCTGCAGAATTATTAAGGGCTGATTACTCTGTCTAGGCAGATATAATCAGTCGACTATTCTGCAAGTGTGTCCTTTTCTGGACAGTAATTTGTCTGTAGAAGGAAAGTGGCAATTCTTGCCTAGTGGCTGCCTCACCACAACTGGAGTAGCTCCAAGGATGCTCAATTTCTTCTTATAATTCAATATAGGAAGCTGTCCGGAGCAGACAGGTCTCTAATGAAAATGAACATTTATACTGAAATGTTTGTCATGTCAATTCTAAGGATTTCTGATGTTTTGAAAACCAGCTATCCATGTAAGGTAATCTGGACTGTTGCCTGTTAACGCCACTCAGCTATTTCTACATAAAACATAGAGAACACCCTTATAATAAACTCCAAGTCATGAATTTGCTATACTCCCTTAACTCACAGGCTGACCATCTCAAATCAGTTAAAAAAAGTTAGAGAAGGACTGGTTCTAAGCTTTGTATTCCTAAATGTGTTATACTAGTACAATGCCTATGAGAGTAACAATATTCATCTCACTCTTATATCACTAAGAAGCTCATGCCAATGAAAACCTTAAAATTTATAAACAAAGTAAATTGGTGCCATTTAAGAATTTATATCTTCATCTTGATATTAATTATACAGATTTCTATTAATAGGATATGGCTATGCAATAAACCCTAGCTAATCCTCTCTATTCCGACAAAACCACTACTTTTCCCTAGAGAGACAGCCCAACATTTACCACCTTAGTCCCCAAGCCCAGGGAATAGGGGCGCTGACTCTTCATTAGCTTCTTCAAGCTGATTATGGGCATTGAGATATTAGAAGAGGAGTGGGGGGAGAGCAAATTGACAATCCTCTGATGCTGTGTCTTCGCTGCCTCCAGATGGAATTCCCGGACCTCAGAGGTTTGAGCAGGTCTGCCCAGCTTGCTTGTTGAGTAGATACACCAAGGCTGATCATTCTGCAATATACAATTATCAAAACAAATTTTAGTATCAAGATAGTTTTTTTTTAAAGGGCTGACATTTTATTAAGAATGTTGGTTCTACCCGCTTTTCTATTTTTCCCCTCTTTTATTGGATATAATATTTACATTTCAAATTTTATCCCCTTACCATATTTCCCCCACCACCCAGGAACCCCTTATCCCATCCCCCCTCCTCCTGTTTCTATGAAGGTGTTTACCCACCTACCCCCAGCCTCCCTCCCCACCCTCAGATCCCCCCCTCAGTGCTCAGCCTTCAGGATACTAATTATCTTGTCTCCCACCTATGCCCAACAGGGCCATCCTCCCCTACATATACAGCTGGAGTCATGTGTCTCTCCCTATGTGCTCCTAGGCTGGTGGTTTAGACCCTGGGGAGCTCTGGCTGGTTGGTATTGTTGCTTTCCTCACGGGGCCACCAGCCCTTACGGTAGTTTCCCTCCTTGTGTTGGAGTTTTCCACCAATTATCCTTTGAAGTACTGGATTTGTGTTGAGATACTGTGTAAATTTGGATTTGTCATGGAATATTTTGGTTTCTCCATCAATAATGATTGACAGTTTTGCTGGGTATAGTAGTCTGGGCTGACATTTGTGTTCTCTTAGGGTCTGTATGATATCGGTCCAGGATCTTCTGGCTTTTATGGTCTCTGGTGAGAAGTCTGGTGTAATTCTTATAGGTCTGCCTTTATATGTTACTTTGCCTTTTTCCCTTACTGCTTTTAGTATTTTTTCTTTGTTTTGTACATTTGATGTTTTGACTATTATGTGGTGGGAAGTATTTCTTTTCTGGTCTAAACTATTTGGAGTTCTGTAGGCTTCTTGTATATTTATGGACAGCTCTTTCTTTAGGTTAGGGAAGTTTTCCTCTATAATTTTGTTGAGGATATTTACTGGTCCTTTTAGTTGGGAGTCTTCCCCCTCATCTATACCTATTATCCTTAGGTTTGGCCTTCTCATTGTGTCTTGGATTTCTTGTATATTTTGGGTTAGTAGCTTTTTGTATTTTGCATTTTCTTTGACAGTTGTGTCAATGTTTTCTATGGTATCTTCTGCACATGAGATTCTCTCTTCCATCTCTTGTATTCTGTTGGTAATACTTGTGTCTATGACTCCTGATCGTTTTTTTAAGTTTTCTATCTCCAGGGTATTCTCCCTTTGTGATTTCTTTATTGTTTCTACTTCCATTTTTAGCTCCTGCATGGTTTTGTTTAATTCCTTCTCCCATTTGGTTGCATTTTCTTGCAATTCCTTAAGGGATTTTTGTGTTTCCTCTTTAAGGGTTTCTATCTGTCTACCAGTGCTCTCCTTAAGTTCTTTGAGAGTGTTATTTATGTCTTTCTTAAAGTCCTCTATCATCATCATGAGAAGTGATTTTAATTCTGAATCCTGCTTTTCTGGTGTGATGGGGTGTTCAGGGCTTGCTATGATGGGGGAACTGGGTTCTGATGATGCCATGTAACTTTGGTTTCTGTTGCTTACATTCTTGCGCCTGCCTTTTGCCATCTGGTTAAATCTAGTGCTATCTGTACTTCTGTCTCTGATTGAAGCCTGTCTTTCCACTTGTCTCGCTTGTGTTTGGTCTTCTAGGAGTCCAGATGTCTCTGTGATTTTTTTCCAGCTGCCCGGATTACAGTGGTATCTCTAGGATGCCTCAGGATATGGTGCCTCCAAGGTAGCAGTCCAGCTAGATGTCTGCTGTTCTGGGTGCAGTGTCTCCTCTTGGATATCTCAGGATATGTTGTCTGACACTCTGAGTTCAGTTGTTCCTCTGCGGCTCTGGGTTGAGTGGACCTTCCAGTATGTCTCAGGCAGAATCCGTGGTCCACACAACTGCAGGCCTGGTAGAGGTCTGGTCTGGGCCTCAGACCCGGGAGATGGGCAGAAGGGGGGTGCTAGCCTGCAGGGGCGCGTGGGGGTGGGGGGTATCTGCTGGATTCTGAGCACTCAGGGCACCCAGCTATGAGCTCAGGGTAGTATGTGGGTTTTCCTACCTAAAGCTGGTTGTGGGATCTGTGGATCCCCCAGAATGTGTCTGGTGGTATCCAGAGTGCACTCACCAGCCGGCCTCAGACCGGAAGAGGGGCAAGCAGCGGGAGGGGAGTGCTAGAGCTGGCTATGGGTTCTATGGATCCCCCAGAATGTGTCTGGCGGAATCCGGGGTGCACTCACTCGCAGGCCTCAGACCGGAAGTGGGTCGACCTAATAACTCTTTCTATCCTTCTGTTCTCACAATGTTTTACCTATACATAACCACTAGTGCTTGCAGTTTCTTGTGAACTGTGGTAGAGATTGTATGTATGTATTATAGATCACATCATAGTATAAACATTTATACCTTACACCTTTATTCACTATTGTTTTAACTTGGAGATCTGCTCTTGTTGTATAAAAGAATTCTCATTTGTTTACAATAATTTCCTACAATTCTATTGTATGGGTATATCATGATTGATTTTACATTCATTTAGTAATTGATATTCAATGTTTTTATGGTCCATTTCTGTTAAAATTATACTGCAATGAATTTTTTTCTAAAAATACAGTATAAAATAATTATTATACATTAAGACTCATATGAAGATTATCAAAACTTCATCGCAGTTCCATTTCTATCAACTGAATGGCCTTGAGCAAGTTATTGTACCTTTTGGAACTTCATTTTCTTAGTTCTTAACATAGCAATGACAATATAACTTACCTCCAAGGTATAGATGAGGAGCAAAAAGAGTTAAATAAGCTACTTAGATTATATTTCTACTAGTGTACATATTCAGTAATATTGTTGTTGTTAATAGTGGCAGTTTTCATGAGCACATAGGATATAACAATTTTAATCTATCAGATTACAAAGGTTGGAAATATTTGAGAACACACAGTATGAATAAAAGGCACAGTATTAATAAAAGATATGCAAGCAGACACATGCAAATAGTAACATTAAATGGTAGTTTGGCAACATTTGTCAACATGTTAAATTTATGTACATGACAATTTACCACTTCATATTTGGAATTTATCCTACAGACTCACAAATGTGGTTTACTGGTATTTGTAAAGATAAATACACTATTTATCATTTCAATTTTTGCTGATCTTAGGGCTTTAAATCCTTGTGATCAAGAAATAATTTTTCATGTTGGTAGTTATTTTGACATTTAGTACCACAGTGTAGACAATCTTTGTTTAAATCAAAAATGAGTGTTTTACACAGAAGATAGCCTAGATTTAAGCATATAAACATATCTGTTAAGCATATTTTAGAAAGTCTTATATTAACATAGGCATCTGAAAGAATGCCTAAAATAGAATATAATAGTAAGTATTTCTTGAATGTTGAAAGACAGAGATATATACTACACTCTTGTGATACATTTTCTTACTGCTCTGGTTACTTTTCTTTTCCCCAGAGCCATTTTCTAAATGACTAGGCTACGAGAAAAATAATACAACAGAATATTAGCAGGTATTTCAAGATCAAATACATATGTGCAGCAATTAAAGAACAGGATTTCTCTTAAAGTCTTTTATAATGAACTTACATGTGAGCTATGAGGGTTTCATAACTTGTAACTATAGGATACACTAGGCTGGACTATTGGGGTGCTCAGGAATGATATTTTTCAGTTTTTAATAAATGATGTCATTGTCTTTATCAGTAAGGCAGACACAGAGAAAATGTGTTTTGTGAGTGGCACTAAACCAGATGGACCAGAATGATTGCATACTTTTCTCAGATGACAGCATTAGTAGAGTGGTACAGTTTATGCTCCAGCTCACACAGTTTTCCTTCCATTTGCACACATATATTAACCCACTACCACAGAACCCCATTGGCACCATGTTAAAACTAGTAAGCTAACAAAACACTTCTTTCTGCATAAACAAAAGCACCAGTGTCAGATGAATCACTGTCTCTTTGAGGTCTTTAAGTTAAAAAAAATAATTCAAAATGGGTTATGTGTATAGCAATGTGAGTCTCTTAACACCATGAACAATAAGCACTGGCAATACAAAAGGAAGCTTATTCAACTTAATATTGGAAGTTACATATTTACAAAGGAAATTAGAGTTAATGCAGAACTACTGTCATGGTTTCTTTGAATTGAAATCTTTCTGCTGTGAAGCCATTGTTTGTGGTGGTGATAAAAATCTTCAAACACAAATGTTCTGGGTAACTGAACATAGCTAAAAATAGAGAAAGTTCTGTCTACTGTAGAATAATTTCAAATTGCATAAAGTTTGTGTAACTTGAATTAAATTCAATCTTTTCATTTCAAATACATAGAAATACTAAGCCATTATCTGTTTTCTGTTTATAAACCTCATTCTTCAAGTGCATGCACATTGCTGCTTTTACAAGATAATCAATGTCAAGGGAGCAATCATTACACCATATGAGAAATATGTTTTAAGTATCAGTTTTAGTAACAAAATGATTATTTGTACTGTCATATTTGTCAGCTTATTCAATACAGAAGTATTCAGAACACATTTGCATTTTCATGGTCCTTGCAAAGCAAACAAAACAGAAAACTACAAATAATTTTGTGGGAATTTCATGAACTTTTACTGAAAAGCTGACTGTTCTTATTTTAGCTATTTAATTATAATGTCATATTAACAGAAAGCAGCATACCTGATTCTGCATGGATGAATAAGCACATTCAATAAGGAAGGGTTTAACGGAGTAAATCAAACACTAGATTAAACGTTTTCTGCATAACAGACCACAAAATGGGCATTCATTTTACCAATGCATTCTTGGCATTAGAAGCAAAAAAAAAGTGCATACCAACATAATTAAACTGAATATTCGGTGGCCCAATTGCAAAGGTCCAGATATTTTATCAAATCAACATTCATTTAATCAGAATTTCCTAAATATATGCAAGAATACACACAGGAAAAATTAAATATAAACACTACTCATTTTCAGTTCATTGTTTAATAAATTGTTTCATTCTGTATTATTCTCAAATGTTTAAACCATGTAGTTTTCTGTATTTGGTTTTACAAAGCAAAATATTTCAAACACATGGAAGTTCTCAATAATTTTAGTTCATGATGCTGGGAATCAAACCCAGTGTTTCATTTTTACTAAACAATTATTCTCGGTAGGATTGGGCACATCCTCTACCACTGAGTCAGGACAAGGCAGCCCTCTGCTACATATGTGTTGGGGGCCTTGGACCAGTCCATGTATGCTCTTTGGTTGGTGGCTCAGTCTCTGGGACTCCCTAAGGATCCAGGTTGGTTGACACTGTTGGTCTTCCTGTTAAGTTGCCATCTCCTTGAGGGGCTTCAATCCTTCCTCTAACTCTTCCATAGAGGTCCCTGGAATCCATCCAATATTTGTCCATGGGTGTCTGCATCTGTCTCAGTTAGCTACTGCCTCTCAGAGGACTGCCATGCTAAGCTACTATCTACAAGCACAGCATGGCATCATTAATAATGTCAGGGAGTGTTCCTCTTTCTTCATATCCTCGCCAAACCTGAGGTTTTGATCATAGCCATTCTGATTGGTGTAAAGTGGAATTTCAGGGTTGTTTTGGTTTGCATTTCCCTGATCACTAAGGACTTTGTACATTTCTTTACGTGCCTCTCACCCATTTGAGATTCCTCTGTTGTGAATTCTCTGTTTAGTTCTGTACCCCATATTTTTGATTGGGATATTTGATTTTTGGTGGTTAGCTTCTTGAGTTCTTTATATATTTTGGATATTAAACCACTATCAGATGTGGGGTTAGTGAAGATTTTTTTCCCAATCTGTAGGTTGTTGATTTGTCCTACTGACTTTTTTTTTTTTTACAATGCCTCACTATGTCAGGGTTCTCTAGAGGAATAGAATTTGATAGAATGAATACTTCTTTAGAGGGGGATTTATTAAATTGTCTTTCATGATGCAGCCTGAGTAGTCCAGTGATGGCTATCTTCACATTGGAGAGGTTGAGTACCTATGGCTGCTCAATAAATGAGTTTAGATGCCTCAGCTATCCCAAAATGTCACGGAGGGGTTCCTAACTGTTCATCGTCAGTTCACATAGAAGGGCCAAAGAAGCTGGGTTCTAGTGACAGCAATGGATGATGGTGATTATAGCAGCAACAGGGTAGATAATCTTGTCAGTGAGACATAAAGAAGAGTAGGGAAAGAGCAATAAAAATTTACCTTGGACTTCATTATATCTGAGCTAATTCCAGAAAGTGCTACCTACATTTAAGGTAAGTCAGCTCATTTTAAATAAACCAATCAAGAAAATCTCTTACAGGTTTTCCCAGAGGCTTACATTTAGTTGATTCCAGATCAGGTCACATTGACAACAGAGATTAACCATTACACACCCAGGCTGATCTCAAAATAGTGATTCCCTTGGTTCAGCCTCCTTAATGATAATGGCAAGTGTGTGCCAATAAGCTTGGTTTACAAATCGTTTGTAATACCAGACACAATAATTGCCATTATAAAACAATAGATATGATGTCATGAATATGCAATAGAAGAGGTACATCCTTCTACCTATAGGACTGGAATAAATCTTCAGAAACAGTAAATCATGAAGATTGAGATACATTTGAAAAATAGAAAAAGTAAATGTAGCTGTGACTGTTTTTCTGATATAAAATATGAATTCAATGTATTCTGGACATCTCTTCAATGGTTAGAAGTAGTATTTTTCTTGATGTAATTAAAGTAATAGTTTTCCTGTTTAGTTAAATGTTTACCCAAAGAATGAGAGGACACCATGCAATGGAAATATAAAGTAGCCCTCTTATAACATATAGGCTATAGGTACTATTTTCAAAATGATATGATAATGTTTAATTTTAATGAATAATTGTTTCTAAAAGTGAAATGTTTTGACACAAAATTTTCTTTACTGGCTTACACAAGAATTTCAACCATATAAGGCATATCATTTGGATTTATTTTTCTTACTTGTTAGTTTTCAGTTTTATTAAACATTTGTAGCAACATATGAATAACAACACTGCATATTTCATAAAATTTAATGACAAAACCATCAGTGAATATGTCTCACTATACATGTTTGCCCAGTTGTACCACCAACATGTGTGCTTATGGAGAATGGGAGAGCAAAAGGGCTATAGAAAAAAAAATCTCAATTTTTAAAAGGGATCAGGATAGATTTGAATATATTATCACTTCCTTTTGTCTTCAAAATTGGTTCTATCAGTATTGTTTAAATTACTTCTTGTGGCTTTTAGATCATTAAGTTGTTTTTATGCACAGTGATAAAGGTATTTACATAGTATGCATGCTTCCTAAAGTTTGTCTTCTGGATTGCTTTCTACTACCATTGTAAATCTATGACCTAACTCTTTGAGGTTTCATTTTCAGGAAACCGTGAGAGCTAGATAATTGTCTTCTGTGCTCTAAAACGTTTGCTTCCAAAAAAAAAAAAAAAAAAAAAAAAAAAATAGAAGAAGGAGAAGAACCCCCAGCTCAAAGGCCCAGAAACTAATTTCAACAAAATCATAGGAGAAAATGTTCATACTCTAAAAAAGGAGATGCCTATAAAGTACACTAAATGTCTATAAAGTATACCGAACACTGAATATACTGCATCAAAAAAATTATCTGGGCATAAAATAATGAAACACTTAACATACAGAACAATGAAAGGAGAAAAAAAGCTCCAAGAGAGAAAGACAAAATAACATGTAAATGCAGACTTATTAGAATTATCACTGGTTTTCCAATGGAGATTCTAAAAGTCAGAGGGACATAAAGAAATGTGCTACAGATGCTAAGAAACCATAAATGCCAGCCTGAACTACAATATCTAGCAAAATTTTCAATCAACATAGATGGAGAAAATAGGATATTCCATGAAAGAATCAAATCTGAATAATATTTATCTATACAGTCAGCCCTACAGAAGGTGCTAGAAAGAAACTCTTACCTAAGGAGATTAATTATACCCAGGAAAACATGGAAAATAAATAATCTTTTAACATCAAAGCCAAAAAAGAAGACACACACATATAGCCACCACCACCAACACCACCACCAAAATAACAGGAATCAAGAATCATTGATATATGTCAAAATGAATGGTCTTAATTCACCAATAAAAAAATACAGACTAACAGACTGGATCTGAAAATAGTATCCATACTTGTGCTGCATCCAAGAAACACACCTCAACATCAATGATAGATGTTACCTAAGGGTAAAGGATTGGAAAAAGAAATTCCAAGTAAATGGACCTAATAAGCAAGTTGGTGTAGCCATTTCAATATCTAACAAAATAGATTTCAAAATAGAACTAATCAAAAAAGATAAGGGAAGACACTACATACTCACCAAAGGGGAAAAATCCATCAAGATGATATTTCAATTCTTGACATCTATGTTCTAAACACGTTTAAATCACATATTAACCTTTACACATTGATAGTGGGAAAGTTCAGTACCACACTGTCACCAATAGACAGGTAATCTAGATCAAAACTAAACAGAAAAAAAATTGCTAAGCTTAACTGAAACTAAATGGACCTAACAGATATTTACAAAACTTTTCACCCAAAGAGAGAATAGTATATCTTCTCAGCACTTTCTGGAACTTTCTTCAAAATTGTCCACATACTCAAACACAAAGCAAGTTTCAACAGATACAAAAAGAAAAAAAAGAAAGAAAGAAAGAAAGACAGACAGACAGAAAGAAAGAAAGAAAGAAAGAAAGAAAGAAAGAAAGAAAGAAACAAGGAAGGAATCCCTTCTAATTTATCAGAGCATCACATATAAAGCTCCATTTCAACAACAACAGAAACAATAGAAAGTCTTCAAACTCAGGAAAACTGGATGAAAAATGAGTCAAGAAATTAATTAATTAATTAATTAAAACCTTTATAGAATTTAATGAAAATGAATACATAGCCAACCCAAATATATGGAACACAGTTAAAACACTAGGTGCTTACATTTTTAAAAATGGAGATAACTCATACTAGCAACTTAACAGCACAACTGAAAGCTCTACAACAAAAGAAGCAAACACACCAAAGAGGAGTAGATAGCAGAAAATAATCAAACTCAGGGTTGAAATCAATCAATTAGAAACAAAGAGAATAGTACAAAGAATCAACAAAATCAAGAGCTGTTCTTTTGGGAAAAATCAACAGGATAGATGAACCCCTAGCCAAGGTAAATAAAAGGCAGAGAGAAAGAGAGAGAGAGAGAGAGAGAGAGAGAGAGAGAGAGAGAGAGAGAGAGAGAGAGAGAGAGAATCTAAATTAACAAAATCAGATATGAAAAGAAAGACATACAACAGACACTGGGGAAACTCAAAGAATCATAGACATACTTTAAAAACCAGTAATCCATAAAATTGGAAAATCTAAAAGAAATGGATAATTTTCTGGATAGATACCACTTACCAAAATTAAATCAAGATCAGATAAATACTTTAAATAGATCGCCAACCACTACTTAAATAGAAGTAGTCATTAAAATTCTCCCAACCAAAGAAAGAAAGGAATGAAGAATAAAAGAAAGAAAGAAAGAAAGGAAGGAAGAAGAGAAATAAAGAAAAGCACATGGTTTTAAGGCAAAATTCTAGCAGACTTCTAAAGGAGAGTCAATGTCAATACTCCTCAAATTATTCCACAAAATTAAATCAGAAAGAATATTGCCCAAGTCATTTTATGAGGGCACAGTCATCATGATACCCAAACCACATAAGTATTCAACAAAGAAAGAGAATTACAGATTAATTTCCCTTATGAACATAGATGCAAAAATAAAGAAAATACTTGTAAACTGATTCTAAAAAACATCAAAAATCTCATCCACCATGTTTAAGTAGGTTTCATTGCAAAGATGCAGGGATACAAAATCAGTAAATATAATCTATCATATAAACAAACTCAATGAAACTCATTAGGAGCCAAAAAATCCTTTGACAAAATTTAACACCCCTCCATGATAAAAATCCTAGAAATATTAGGGGTACAAAGGACATAACTAAGTATAATAAGGCAATTTACAGCAAGCCTATAGTAAGCATGGATTAAATGAAGAAGAACTCAAAGCAATTCCACTAAAATCAGGAGCAAGACAAGACGGACTTCACTCTCCATATTTACTCAATAGAGTATTTGAAGTTTTAGCTAGAGCAATAGCACAACTGAAAAAGATTTATGGACTACAAATTGGAAAAGATGCATTTGTATGTGATCTGATAAAATAAATAAATGACCCTAAAATTTCACCAGGGAACTCTTACAGTGGATAAACACTCTCCACAAAATGGCTGGATAGAAATTTAACTAAAAAAAAATCAGTAGCCATTTTATATAAAAATGACAAAGAAGTTGAGAAAGAAATCAGAGAAACAACACCTTTCAATGTAGTCTCAAGTAATATAAAATATCTTGGAGTAATTCTAACCAAGCCGTTAAGAGACTTGTATAATAAAAATTTCAAGTATTTGAAGAAGGATATTTAAGAAGATATCAGAAGATGGAAAGATTTACCATGCTTATGGATCAGTAGGATTGACATAGTAAAAATGGCCATTTTACTAAAAGAAATCTACAGATTCCATGAAATTTCCATCAAATTTCCAACACAATTCTTTATAGAACCTGAAAGGACAACTCTAAATTTGATATGGAAAAAACAAAAAGCCCAAAATAGCTAAAGAATCCTGTAAAATAAAGAAACTTTTGCAGGTCTCACCATTCATCATTTCAAGTTGTCCTACAGAGCTACAGTAATAAAAACTATGTGGTACTGGCATAAAGACAAGTAATCAATCAATGGAATCACATTGAAGACCCAGACATAAATTCAAACACATATTGACACATGATTTTTTTAAGAAGAAGCCAGAAATACACACTGGGAAAAACTAGCATCTTCCTCAAATGGTCCTGCCAAAATGGATATCTGCATGTAGAAGGATGCAAATAGATCTATATTTACTACCCTGCATAAAACTTAAGTCCAGAAGAACAAGGCCCTCTGTGTCAACAAAGTAAGGTATATATGAGCTCACAGAGACTGAGGCAGCAAGCACAGAGACTGTATGGGTCTATACCACATCCTCTGCATATATATTATAATTATTAGATTAATTTTTATGGGACTCCTGCTATGAGAACTGCTTTTTTGCCTCCTCCTGGGACTCTTTTTCTCCTGTTGGTTTGCTCCATCTTTTATACTTTCTTTTTTTTTTTTTTTTAATTTGGCTGTTACCTCTTAGAAGCCTGTTCTTTTCTAATGAGAGACAGAAAAAGGAGTAGATCTGAAGGGGAGGAGATGTGAAGAGGAACTTGGAGGAGTAGAGGTAGGGAAAACTATAATCATTATATACTGTTTGAGAAAAGAATCCATTAAAAATCATTACTAACTTCCACAGTCCAAAGTCCTTTGGATTTTATATTACCATGTCTTCTGCATTTCAAAATGCATTAAACAACCCAGTTATCTTCTTCATTTGTAGGTGGCACCATCTACTAACTAATGTCAAGGCACATGAAAAATTATATCTGGAAAATTAGTGAGGGAAAGGAATCAATACAAGGAAAAAGTGTAGTGAAAATAAGTGTCTCAAAGTCTTATTTCACAGTGTTTCAGACACATGTTATTTAATGATATGTTAACGAATACAGGCACTTAAGTTTTAAATTAAGGACCCAACCTACCTAATGAGAAATAGAACACTGTAAATAGTGGTATTTGTTACTGCTTCAAAATAACATAATAAAATATTAAAATATAACTTGAATTGACATTAATTTACCAGAGAAAATTCCATATATATTTTATATGTTCCATTGAAGCTCGATCTGACAATTTTTTGAAGAAGAGTATAAGAAAATTTATTATACAAGTTTGGATATTGTTTGAGGCTCCAAAGATTCATGTTTTAAACCTTGATCATTAGTGTAGGCATATTAAGAGGTAGTGGAACATCTAAGAAGTTGAATTAGTGAATCATGGCTGGGTAGCAAAAGTTTTGTGCTTTTCTCATGGGAGAAAACCTCTTGAGGGAGGTCCTTTGAGGGTTAATTTTTTGAGTCTGGTACCTCTTTTGATTCTATTTTTGATATGTATCTTTTACATACTCCTTCCAATGTAATACCACATGCTATAAAGTTTTTATTAGAGCCAAACATATGCCAGCTTTATACTTTTGAACTTTTTAAACTATGAGCTAAATGCACCTCTTTGTAAACTACCTAACCTCAAGCATTTTGTCACAGCAACACCAAAACCAATAAGTAAATTATTGTAAATTGTATTGCCTATTCTGTGTTTCTAGAATACAAGTTTCATGGAACACATGTCTTGCCTTCTTTGTTAACTGTTTCTATCCATTATGATCATAATAAAGTCTGGAGCATATTAGAAATGATAAATGAATGTTGGGATTTAAAATAATGGTTAATAACAGGTTTTACTTTGTTTTGTTCCCACAGTTATAATAATAAAAGCAGAATCACCAACAAAAATAGCAATTGACACATTTAAATTGTAAAAATATAATAGAACTTTGCAGTTTGGACAACTCAGGATTGTAGCAACACTGGGTGCTTATGCCCATGTGAAGTGGAAACTTAAGCATCCTTTGGAAAGTCAGTTGTGTTGGATGGTGTTTTTGCTGGGACAAGCACATGAAGAAGGAGTGTTTTCCTGAAGTGGACAGAGGTGAAAGGCTGAAGCAAACTCCTGAAGGAACATTTCACTGAAGCAGACACAGGAGAAAGGATGTTCTGCTAAAGCAAGCACATGAAAGGACACATGATATAGGATTCTTTGCTAACAACATGCATATATTAGTCTGCCTTGTGTTGTATAGTTGAGTTGCATTTGTCCATACTCCATAGAGAGAAACACACCGAAAAAAAAAAAAAAAAAGAACTTTTGGTGGTGTGCTGTGGCTTCTTGCTGTTTCTGTGGACTTGAACTCACTGGCAGAGTGATGTCATCGGAGACAGACACATGTGCTGAGTCAAGAACTGTGGAGAAAGGGAGTATAAAAAGGACTCGAGAGACAGTAATGGAGGCTGAACAAGGCTCGCTAATAGAGCTAGCTGTGCAATGCTTGTTGGTCTCACATCTTTGTTGATCTTTATCTTTCTTTCTTGCTCGCTTGCTTGCTCACTTGCTTGCATCTTCCTCTATCATCATCCACCTTAGTTTTTGAGACAGGATCTCTCAGTGAACTTGGAGCTCACCATTTAGGCTAGATTGACTGCCCAGGGGGGAGACCCCTTGATTGTCCTGTATATAGTTCTTAGAACCAGAGTTACAGTCTCTTATTTGTTCCTCTCTCTCCTTCCTTCCTTCCTTCCTTCCTTCCTTCCTTCCTTCCTTTCTTCTCTCCTTCCTTCCCTTCTCTCCTCTTCTCTCTCTCTCTCTCTCTCTCTCTCTCTCTCTCTCTCTCTCTCTCTCTCTATCTTTCTTTCTTTCTTCTTCCTTCTTGTGGGTGCTGTGAATCCAAAATCAGGTCCTCATGTTTGTACATCAAGCACTTTGCCGTCTGAGCCTCTCTCACAGCCTCCCGCTGCTATTTCTATGAGAGGAAAATGGTCTATGAGTTAATAAACAATGACAATGATTGTTGTGGGCCGAGCTGCCCCACGTTGGGCTCCAAAATGTTGAGGACCGCTCTGTCAATATTGGAACCTGCACTGCCAAAAGCCTTGGGGGCTAAATTATTAGAGCCCACACTGCCTCAAGCTGCTCCTGTCTGCAGGTTGGGGTTCAGCAAGAGAGAGAGAGTGAGGATGGACTTGAAGAATGGAGACGAGACAGAGTGTGATTCAATCTCCTTTATTCTTCAGTCCCTCTTCCTAGTCCAAGTCTCAAGTCTTGAGCTCCTACTTCCTAGTCCCTAGTCCCTAGTGCCTCCAAGTTCCAAGTTTCCCAGTCCTAAATTCTAGTCTCATCCAAGTGTCTAATCGCTAGTTGCCTGTCTCGAGTCTCAAGTGCCTACTGTCTAATGCCAATTTCTTCCTCCAAGTGCCAAGTGCCTAATACCTAATAATAATAATGATTTCTTCTGAGTTCTCTAGTCCAAGTGTCTTCTACCTAATAATAATTTCTTCTGTCTGCCTCTTGCCTTTTATATGTCTCACTTCTAAGCCACGCCTTTAAATCACACCCTTAAGTCATGCCCTTAGGTCTTGTCTCTAAATCTGATCTCTAAGTCACACCCTTAAGTCACACACCTTTAAGTCTCACACACCCAAGGGAAAATCCTGGGTAACTAAAACAAGATGTTATCAGAGTGTGCTCTGCTGTTTTAGGCTATTGTAATCAAGTGTCTTGTCAGGGTATATGGCTAAAGATGGCTGCAAGGATGATAGCCGCCTTCTGTCGGCTCCCCACAAGTGACTTTGCCTTTACCAAGCCTGGAGGCTACTTTAAAAAAGAGACATGACTGAGAGGGTCAGTCCTGACATTAAGAAGTTCAGGTGGTGAATAAGTATGTTTCCCTTTTCTAGAAAGAGAGGAAGGCAGGAAACAGGCATCCTCACTGCAGGTGTGAGTTGGAGGATCTTTCATCTGAAACCCAAGAGAGATATGTATCCCTACAGCTGTCACTCAACATGATAATACTCTCTGAGCCAGTGCGAAGGCACTAGCTGCTAGAGTCTCCAGTACTCTCAGTCCTGCCCACAAATAACATTACCCCTTAAGTAAGTTTGCATGGGCTAGCCTTGGAAGCTAATTATCTTTCTTGTCATTATTTCTGCAGGAAAAACAAATGGTGCTCTGAATTTCACTACACCAGTTTACACTGGAGCTTTTAGGATATGGCCATTTTTGGTTTGGAAACCTACCTGGGCCAAACATTCATCAGCTATTTACTTTTTTAAAGTTTCTTTTTATTGGATATTTTCTTTATTTACATTTCAAATGTTATCCCCTTTCCTCAACCCCTGAAACCCCCATCCCATCCCCCCTCCCCTGCTTCTATGAGGGTTTTCACTCACTCACCCACCCATTCCTGCCTCCCCATTAGGAATCCCATGTTCAGTCCAATGGTTGGCTGGGAGCATCTACCTCTGTATTTGTCAGGCTCTTGGCAGAGCTTCTCAGGTGACAGCTATATCAGGCTCCTGTCAGCAAACTCTTCCCAGCATCCACAATGGTGTCTGGATTTGGTGACTGTATATGGGATGGGTCCCCAGGTGGGGCAGTCTTTGGACAGCCTTTCCTTCAGTCTCTGTTCCACACTTTGTCTCTGTATTTGCTTCCATGATTACTTTGTTCCCCTTTCTAAGAAGGACGGAAGCACCCACATTTTGATCTTCCTTCTTCATGAGTTTCGAGTGGTCTGTGAATTGTATCTTGGGTATTCAGAGCATTTGGACTAATATCCACTTATCAGTGAGTGCATACCACCTGTGTTCTTTGGTGACTTCTCCTGGCCTTCCTCCAGGTCCCTCCTGCTGACTTATGCCTAGGCTGAGGCCTGGCTGTCTTTGCTAAGAAGTGCCACTGCTGCTGATTTCAATTTGCTATCCAATTCTACTGAACTGTACTGCAGGTATATCTGTGAAATGTTTGGAGTGGATCAAGCTGCTGCTGCTAACCCCTGGACTGAACTGCCTGACGATTTCCAGGCAACACAGATGGGAGTTACTCCAAAGAACCATTTTAAACAAGTCCATTTTCCCTTATCCATTTTTACCCAATACCTCTGATGTGTGGTGGGCTAAAAGGGAAGTTAAAGGATTTAAGATCCATCATTAAAAACAGGTTTTGAAAAAAATTAAAGTTGCCTCTATGTATTGAGTTTCCTCTTTGTTTTCCAGAACATCTTAGTCCCCATTGACCCTTATGAGCTTATGATTCCTCTTAAATTCATTTATTTAATTCACACTGCAGTGAATTTAAAGTGTAAGAACTATATACTTTTTGACTGAATGAAACAGCATATAAGTAAATATAAATTCTATACATTTTCTGATTTTTTCTTTAAAATGCATATACTAGTATAGTAATAGAGAGATGACTCAGCCCTTAAAACACTTGCCTTTTAAGCATGAAGACCCGAATTCGATGCCCTGAACCCACAAAAAGGACAAGGGTGGTGGTAAACACCTGTAATTATGGTGGTGGTGGGATGGAACCTGGAGTTGAGTGAATCCCCAGAAGCTTGCTAGATAGGTAGTCTAGCATACGTGCTTAAGTTCTGAGCCAAAGAGAGAACCTGTCTCAAACAAAAGGTAGAAGACACCTACAGAATGACATGTGAAGTTATAATCTGACCTTCACATGCACATACTTACTCCTTCCCTTTTGCATCCTCACACCCAGGTGCATACACTCATACACCAACATGCACACATATGCACACACAGAAATTTAGATAAAACAAAAATAGAACTTCAAAGTATAATGATTGGTTCTAAAAAGGAAGCAAAGGCTACATAAGTAATTTTTTAAATTTACAGAAATAGTCCTTATTATTTACTAATAGGATTTCTTACTCATTTTAAATCTTTTCAAATGATCTGCTGTTCAAAGAGAACATTTTATGCATAGTCTCCCACATTTTCCCCCAAACAAGTATTTTTTTTAACCTGTTCTTAGTGTCTTCTAGCTCCTCATTCTGTCATCTGATATGCTCAACTTGTCCAGGGTAAGCATTCTACTTTGCTCTAAATACTAATACTAAATTTCAGGATTTTTTTCTTCAGAACATTGTGGTGACTAAGGTAAGACACCATTGGACAAAGCTCACAACTTATTATTCTTCACAAACCTAATGGTAATGCATTTTATCAGACAGAAAATCAAACTCCTTGAAGTCTAAAGAAGAATTTGTTGCCTTATATAAATGATTATTAACAAGTATGGCTCTGAGATGCCTGTAGAGTGTACATTCATTTCATCCTCAGCACCGCTTTTTATGTTACTCCCTTTCCAAGAATGTGATGGTCCTCAGTTACTCTAGGCCTTTTCTTTCTCCTGAGAAGATAGCTGCAGCAGCATGACTTGCTTGACTCAGACAAACTTTCAGTAGAAAAGATTACTTCCTGAACTCTCTCTTCCCTCCTCATCTCCCTCTCCCTTCCCTCTCTCCTCCCCCTCCCCTCCCCCCCCCCCCCTGCATTCCTGTGCATGTATGTGTGTCAACTTTTCACAAACTAGTTATATGGGAAGAGGTACATCAGTTGAGAAAATATCTCCATCAAAATTATAGGCAAGTCTGTAGGGTACTTTCTTGACTATTGATTGATGTGGTCAGGCTGAGCTGGCTGAGCTGATGAAGGGCATTGCTATCTCTAAGCAGGAGGTCCTGAGCAATATGAAAAAGCAAGCTGAGCAAACCATGAGAAGCAAACCAATAAAAAGCATTCCATTCTGACTTCTGCTTCCATTCTTGCCTCCAGGTTCCTACCTTGAGTTCTTGCTCTGATTTTCAATCAAGATGGATTATGATTCAGATGGGTAAGACAAATAAATACTTTCTTTCCTCATCTTCGTTTTGGTTATGGTGCTTTTCATAGCAATACAAATCGAACTAAAACACCTGTCTTGCAAAATTAATCTCAGAGATAAGTCTCTATTTCAAGTGAGGCCATGTCCCCCCTTTGATTCACACTGATTGTGGAAAGTTGAAGTTCTGGATGGTAAGACTCAAGTGATGTGCATGTCCTCTAGATTATGGAACAAAAAACAGGAGACCAGTCATTACAATACTATCATAGTATATTTGGTCATAAAACTAGTGATGATTGAATGTTTCATCAACAAAATAGATGAGCACTATAGAATGTAGGTTATATTTTCTATTTTGTTGACATTTTAAATTTACATGTAATTTATTTTCTTTAAAGCCCTGATAGTGTCACACATCAGAATTTATGTACTATATTAATCTAATTAACATTAATTTGGGGGAATTTCTAGAGCTTTATAGTTTAATATTTATTTTCTTCAATACTCAATATTCATGAATTCTGCTAACATGTATGCTATATTTTTGTGATATATTGGACAGGATAAATTGAGTTTATTTTATATTACACATATAAGTAAAATCATGCAGTGAGTTTCATTTTGTGCTGGGCTTACTTCAGGTAGCATAATATCTTCAATATTTTTTTTCTACTCATAACCCCCTTTTCAGATTCTCCCACCACCCAGCTTTGGGTCTCCCCCCCTTTTTTAACAAAACAAAATACAAAAAGAGTAATAATGAAAAATGCCAAAACAAAAGAAAATGTAACAAATGTTCTATAAATTAAAATAAATAAATAAATAAATAAATAAATAAATAAATAAATAGGGGTTTTTTTTGTGCTGGTCATGGGGTCTGTCCTACATTGTGACACTTCTTTACAGAAAACTGATTTTTCTCTTTGTCAGACACTGTTAGCTTCAAGTAACTTTTTAGTTATGGGTGGAGACTACATGTTCACTACCCTCACCTCAGTGAAGGGACCCCATCTGGCTTGAACTTGTGTATGTTCTCATTGCCTCTGTGAGTTTGTATGTGCAACAAGTCTGTTGTTTCTGGACATACTGTTTCTTAGGAGTCATGCATTACCTCTGGGTCTTACATTCTTTTTCTGAGGCTTGAGAGGAGGGGTTTGATAAAGACATCCAATTTAGGACTGAGTTTTCCAAAGTCTAATTATCTACACATTGTTCACTGTGAGTCTCTATGTTGATTACTATCTCTGTGATGGAGGTTGAGTGATACACAGATTTAAGGGTATAGAAGTTTTTAACTAGGAATCATTTTATTGCTATGTTCCTTTAGTAGATTAGTAGTGTTAGGATTTCTCTTGGGCCCATGAACTATCTAGTCCTAATTTTTTGGTCACTTTAGCAGTATCAGGAATAGATTCCATCATGTGGAGTAGGTCTTAAGTTTAACTGAAAAGTAGTTGGTTATTTCTGTAACATTTGTGGAACTATGATCTCTCATTGTTCTAAAGCATTAAAGACAAGTCCTCTAAAACTAAAGAATTGAATTCAATTGAGGTAGAGCCAAGATGGATATAACTGAGGTGGAGACATCTCCGAATTTGTTCTGCTGGGATAGAAATTCTGGGTCCTGGGGACTAAGGTGGTTAATATTGGGCTGTCTTTCCAGGGAAAAATAGTGGTTTTGTTGGAACAGGGAGGATTAGCTAGGACTTATTGCATAGCCATAACCTATTGGTAGAAATCTGCATAATTAATATCAAGATGAAGTTATAATTTCTTAAATGGTACAAAATGTACTTTGATTTCAAATTTAAGGTTTTCATTGGCACGAGCTTTTTATTGATATAAAAGTGAGATGAATATTGATGGGCATTGTGCCTGTTTAACACAAGGCTTAGACCCAGTCCTTCTTTAACTTTTCTAACTGATTTGGGACGGTTAGCCTATGAGTTAAGGGACTATAACAAATTAATGGCTTTGAGTTTATTATTAGGGTGTTTTCCATATTTTATTTAGAAATAGCTGAGAGGAATTAACAGACAACAGTCCAGGTTACCTTACACGGATAGTTGGTTTTCAAAATGTCAGAAGTCCATAGAATTGACCTTACAAATATTTCTATATTAATGTTCATTTTGATTAGAGACCTGTCTGCTCCTGACAGCTTCCTGTCTTGTATTCTAAGAATAATTGAGCATCCTTGGAGTTACTCCAGTTGTGCGGTGACAGCCACTAGGCAAGAATTGCCTCTTTCCATCTACAGACAAACTACTGTCCAGAAAAGGACACACTTGCAGAATAGTTGACTGATTATATCTGCCTAGACAGAGTAATCAGCCCTTAATAATCCTGCATCACTAAGGTCTGTCAGATGATTCTGGGCCAGAAGGCTGAAGATTTGATGCTGCAACGTTTGGTAGTATAGGGGCTTTCCAGGTGTTCAGCGGTCTCTATAAATTGGCTAAGATTTAGAAACTATGCTTTGTGCTTCCCATAATTTCAGTTAACTCAGTCATTCTGGATTTCTGACAGGGTTGAAAACCTATAGTCTCATAGCCAATCCTGGCTATTTACTTTGAGAGAAAAGATCTGAGTGGATGGTTTTCAGCTGATATTCATTCTAAAGCCAAGGAAAAATCCAGGTTCAGAACTAAGTGTTTTAGTTAGGAGAGATGACAGAAGTTCTGGTTAATCAACAAAATGATGGACTGGGTATTAGGACTGTCTTGTACCTCACTGGTACAAATAGGCATAATTATGCTCTAATTGTATTTTGAGGGAAAAGTTTTATTTTAACAGGAAGGGTGATGTGTAGGAGGAGCTAAGGGGGAAGGAGTACCGAGAGGAAGAGATGGAGTAAGGAGAGGAGGAGAAGAAGGAGAGGAGAAGCTAGGTGATGAGAGAGAGAAAGAGAGAGAAAGGGGGTCATGGAAGCAGATGTTCATGTGTCTCCACCAGTCAAAGATAGTTGACATATCTAGGTTGAGTAATGGGTTACACTTCTGTTTGAGCAATAACAAGCTTATAAAGTCTTTGATTAACATTTTTAAAAAATTGTATAAAAGCAAAAAGGAAAAGGGGGCATGGGATAGAGGTTTTCTAGGGAGGGGAAATGGGGAAAGGGGATGGCATCTGAAATGTAAATAAAATATCCTATAAAAAATTAATAAAAAAGAATTGCTTCATGAAAAATAATTTATGTAGTGTCTAATGTCTTATGTAAAGTATTTCATGAGATTAAAAATATATATTTAAATAAGCATTTAACCAAGATCCATAAAACACACTTGATGGATATGCTTTTTGTTCTCTCTGAAACTACAGCACTATATTATTGCAACCTTTGTTTTCTCCACCACTATCTTTTTGGAAATGCTACAATAATTGTTTTTATGGACTATGTTAAATTTATTCCTGTTTCCTTCCCAGAGATAGCAATGCACTTGTCTTCCTATCCTTCACATTTTTATGAATAAAACTTTTCTCTGATGGTAATGTCTAGATAACCCAACAATTTTAGTATTTCCTTTAAACCAAAAGTCTTACCCTTAAAACATGTAGGCAAATTGTGCACACAGACAGACCAATTTGAACTTATGGGTCAGTTGCTATTTCTTGTTTTTTTACATAGTAATATTTTCTTTAGTAACTGAGTGGGGAAAATGTTTCAGGGCTGTTATAAATCGGAAGTAGAAAAGTAGGAGACAAAATGCATCCTGTTTTAAGACATATTTTTTATACAAAATAGCTTTACTCATTTATATTACCCATTTTGTAAAAGAGATTTTAAAAATATTATTTTTGAAACATAATATAATTACATAATTTTCCTCTTCCCTTTCCTCATTTCAATCCCCCTCCACATAGACTTCCTTGCTCTCTTTCAAATTCGAAGCCTCTTTTTTCACTAATTGTTAGATGTGTATTGCATGTGTATATAAAGATGTAATTCACACACACACACACACACACACACACATATATAGACAGACATACACATTCCTAAATACATAAATACTAAATGATCAGCCCTGAAAATGTAATACATATAAATGCTATTTTATAATTCCTTATAAGCAGATATACCAAATCTCTACTGTCAAACTGTATTTGTGTAGACAACTCAAGTAGACTGAAACCACACACAATGTGTTTTGCTCTTCTGAAAGTTCTACATCAGAGCATAGTAAAGATATAATTTGAACCTTTGCTCTTTCCCCCTGCAAATACCCCCCTATAACCCTGAAAAATAAAAGTAACCATGACAAAATGTTTGACATTGTCCAAAATTTGGAGCTGAAAATTTTGTTTTAGGAATTTTACTTTACGTTTCATCACAAAACTACAGGAGTTTAAGGTGGTCCATAAAACCTAAAGTCTTGATGGCTTTCATATGCAATATTTTAACTTAGACATTTTAAAGGGAATCCATAAACAAATGATCATAAAGATATCACATGAAATGAGGTTTTGAAACCTCAGATTTGTTGAGGAAGACACTCCAAATTCACAAGGGATAAAAAGTAAATATGAAACTTTAGTACCCATAATGATGAGAAACATAAGTTACAGGTTAAATTTCATATTTTCAGCTCCTTCAGAAACTATTTATGTAGTGTCTAAATTGAGACAAAGGAAGTCAGAAGGAAAGGAGAATAACCAGAAGAACATGTTATAAGTATCCTTTTTGAGATTGTTTTCAAAGCTTTTAAAACTGAGTATGTAAGTTAAAGCTGCTTTTAGCACTTCCTTGAAAACTCACCTTAGATTTTCCTAAACTTAGCAGCTTTATATGGGTCATATTTTTACATGGATGCACTCTTGCTGAACAGAATGCAGCTGACAGGAATAAGTTTTTCTTTTTATTCTATGTATTTGTGTTTCTTCTTTTCATAATAAACAGCAAGATAAAGCTCACTATTCTGCATTATCTTCCTAAAATTCCCACTTAGCTAGGAAAATAAGTTTGTTTGTTTTCATGGTTTGGAGAAGTGTTTTTAACTTTTTAGTAGAATGTAGCCATGTTTTTCACAAGAAGAATTTTAAATTCTCTGATTTGAATTATTCTTTCTCTCTCTCTCTCTCTCTCTCTCTCTCTCTCTCTCTCTCTCTCTCTGCCTATCAAGTCTTTTTTTCTGAATTATTAAGGGAGATGTTCTAATGAGTAATACTTTTTACATAATTTAACAATTATTATAGCTTTACTTGCCCCATTTAGATTTATAGAATAAATATGTCTGTATTCTATAACCAGACAGGTAGAAGACTTTATTTTGTTATTAGTATATAGTCTAGAAGGTACCAAGAATCAGAATTTTGCCTAAAAGTCTTTTAAGAGTTTGTCTAGTTTTATACTCTATCCTTTCCCAATGAAGTTTGTCAAAAACCAGAGCCAAGTTATTGTAATAGGCTAAAATCTTAATAAAGTAAAGAAAATACATTTTCAGGCTATATTTAAACTATGTATTAAAATATACTATAAGCTTTATTCCAGTGATTCCAGGATAAAACATTATACAGATAAAATTCCATATCTCACTCAGAAATCAAAGCATCTACTGGAAACTTTGGCACAGAATGAATAACTCTTCCATTCCTCATTTTGACAGAGGCATTTAGGAGAAAGCTAATAAAAAGACCTGCGCTTTGAGATGGTCATATCTTTATTAGAAAGAGAAATATGGTTTTATATTGATAAAGAAAATAAGTAAGTTAGAATGCTATTTCAGCTTGATTGCTGTTATCACACTACTCATTTCTTCGAAGCTGTAGTGATCAATTTGTAATGTAGTGTAACTTAATTTTGTATTTCATTCTTTACCATCATACTTTGCTTTAAGAAATTGCTTAACCTCTGAACTGTTCCAAAATTCTCATCCTTTTTAATTCATATGCCTATATTAGTCACTAAATATAAAATTTTAAATGTGAAATTGTGGCAGCTATTTTATGCCAAAACATGTTTTATTATTATTTTTTCCTGTGTCATGTACCTTTCATGAAGCAATTCTTTTTATTAATTTTTTATTGGATATTTTATTTACATTTCAGATGCCATTCCCTTTCCCCATTTCCCCTCCCTAGAAAACCCCTATCCTATCCCCCCTCCTCCCTTTTGCTTTTATATATTTTTAAATATTTTTTAAATATTAATCAAAGGCTTTATAAGTTTGGTAATGCTCAATAACAAGATGCCCATACACTCAGAAGTGTAACCTAATACTCAACCTAAATGTATCAACTATCTTTGACTGGTAGAGACACGCAAACATCTGCCTCCATGTCCCCCCACCTCTTGTCACCTAGCTCCTCCTCTCCTTACTCCTCCCACCTTAGCTCCTCCTACATATCACCCTTCCTGTTAAAATAAAACTTTTCTCTCAAAATACAATTAGAGCATAACTATACCAATTTGTATCAGTAAGGTACAAGATAGGCCTAATACCCAGTCCATCATTTTGTTGACTAACCAGAACCTCTGTCATCTCTCCTAATTAAAAGACTCAGTTCTGAACATGGCTTTTTTCTTGGCTATAGAATGAATGTCAGCTGAAAACCATCCTCTCAAATCTTTTCTCTCAAAGTAAATAGCTGGTATTGTCTATGAGACAATAAGTCTTCAACTCCGTCAGAAATCCAGAATGACTGAGTTAACTGAAATTATGGGAAGCACAAAGCATAGCTTCTAAAACTTAGCCAATTTATAGAGACCGCTGAACACCTGGACAGTCACTATACTACAAAATGTTGGAGCATTCGATCTGGCCCAGGATCATGTGACAGACCTAGTGATGCAGAATTATTAAGGGTTCATTACTCTGTCTTGGAAGATATAACCGCAAGTGTGTCCTTTTCTGGGCAGTCTGTAGATGTAATTCATATGCCTATATTAGTCACTAAATATAAAATTTTAAATATGAAATTATGGAAGCTATTTTATGCCAAAACTTGTTTTATTATTTTAAAATTTTATTTTATTTGTTTTATTTTAGATATATAAGCGTTTTGACTACATGGATGTATATGCAACATGAGTGTGTCTACTGCTAGCCAAGGTCAGAAGAGATCATCAAATGCCCAGCATTTACTGCTCTAGTTGGTAGTGGGTCCTTCAAGAATGGGGCTAATAAATGAAGCAGGTTAAAGCCTCACACAATAGCCAACTTTATTCAAAGCATCAGACCATTTATACTCTGAGGGTTAAGAAGAGCCACACGGGTAAAGTATACAATCACAAGGGCAAGCTGCATGTGGCAGGCAAACCACACGCCTCAAAAATGCTTTTCTACAGAGGCATATAAACAAATAGCTATAGCCAGTTTTAATGAATTATCTAAAGTAAACTCCTATCCACTACACCTAGCTTAATCCAAGAACATTTTTTTTTTTTTTTTTTTTTTTTTGGTTTTGAGGAAAGTGATGTCACAAGACTCTTGTCTGGTTTACTTGGGATTTTCTTATGATGATGTAGAATTCTCCTCTCAAAACGACATTCTTGAGCTGTGTTCTGTCACCTGAGGCACTGACGTTAAAGATGGAGGGTGGGTGCTGCCAACCAAACCTGGGTCCTATTAAAGAAAAATTCCTACAACTGTGGTGAAACCAGACTAATTAAGGTGGAAGTCTACCATGACTGGATGGTTCCTTTTTAGCTCAGCACTAAATAGAGGATCCCCTTTACTGACAGGACTTCCCTTCTCTGACCTTGTCTGTGGATACCATCTCTCTACACTCTCTACCTGGGGAAGGTTGAGTAGTCCTTGGCAAACCTATAAACTTCCTCCCCCCAAACCCAACTTAAGAACCTGCCCTGCAAGTACCTGGGATTCGTGGAATACCTCTCCAGAAAAATGAGGCATTCTCAGAACTTTAAACTCTATCTGATGATTTTCCTTTACCTCGAAAACTCCTTCCCACTCTTCATGGTCCATATATACCCGTTTTACCATGTATAAAGTGTATGAATAAAAGGCCACCCTGAATAAAGGTGCAAAAGCTAAGATCATATAAGGAACTTTTTTTTGAAGACCATTGGCGAAAACCACACTCCCCACCCCCACCTCCACCCCCAGTCCCCCAACCCACAACCAGACCAGCCTCTGCCCATCCACCACACTGTACACAATGCTCAGCTCAGCCCAGACCATTCCAGCTATGGTACCTGGTAGAAATGAGACTCTTAATGCTTAAAGATTATCCAATAGATTTATATATTTGGAAATGCTCAATTAACAAGATGCCCACACAATTGGAATTGTTACCCAATATCTAACCTTTAGATATAAATTGTTACCCAAGACTGCTTTTGACTCATCCGTTTTCCTCCATGGTTGCTACCTTCTTCCTTTCTCCTTTCCTTTTCTTTTCTTCTCTCCTTCCAACTCCCCACTCCACCTACTTTTCATACTGCCCAATCACCGAGCTCCACTGCATACATGATATAGCAGTAACAGGAAATTATCCTGCTACATGTATGTATGTATGTGCACTTTAATTTTAATGAAATACATAATTGAATTTAGACATATGTGAATAAAAATCCATTTTCTAGACAATCCTGAGGAAAAATGTCATACAAGCAGAAAAGGCACAAAATGAAATTTTTCTGCTGTGTCTCCTATTAATACAATAGGGCCTTTCTCCATAGTTCAAGGATCTTGAGAAGGGAAAGGAATGACATGCTTGAGTAGAAATATCCTGTACACTTTCTTATTAACAGGGTCTTGGTTACATCCCAGAAATTCTCATAAGATATGCTTTCATTATCATTTATCTTTAGGCTATTTTTTACATATTCTTTCTGATTCCTTAGATAATCCAATGTACATTAAAATGTGTTGTTTCATTTCCAATTATTTTTGTGGTTTCTGTAGTTTCTCTTATTGATTCTAGTTTTATTGCATCATTTTTTGATAAAACATAATAAGTTTTCTCTTTTTTGAAATTGTGGACACTTGAGTCTTCTGAGGTTATCAGTTTTGGGGATGGTTACACTTACTGCTGAGAAAAATGTCTGTCTATTTAATGCCACATTCTGTATATATCTGTTAATTCTTGTACATCCATAGTGTAGTTTAGTTCTGAAAATTTTTTATTTTGTTTTTATTTTAGAGTATCTAAATTAATTTAAGAGTGGAGTATTGAAGTTCCCCCACTATTATTATGTCAGGGCCTATGTGTTCTTTTATGTCTTTTACAATTTGTTTTAATAAAATTAGGGGCTCCAATATTTGGTGCTTAAATGTTATACACACACACACACACACACACACTCACACACACACACACACTCACACACACACACATTAATGTGTAGTGTCTCAGTTCATCTCTTCTAACTGATTTTAGTTTGAAGTGTATTTTGTCTGATATAAGGATAGCTACAATAGCTTGTTTACATTTTCTGTTTGTTTGGTAGTCTGTTTTCTTTAATCCTTTAATATTATAACTTTGGATATCTTTATTTTTTCTATTTTTGAGAGAACATAGATGTACTTCATACTTTTTTCTTCCAGAAATATTTTAGTAAAAATCGGCCTTTTCCCAAGAAACACCCACTGCATGTCCATCAGTAACTGTAACAAAATAGAAAATTTACAATATGGCTATGATTTAAAGAAAAAAAATTCAGACCCTGGAGCACAATAGCCAAGTCCGATATTCAACCATATTTTTCTTATGGCCCACCAGGAATCCAGACAGACAGTAGCATGGCGCACAGATCCACTGAGGTCACAGGCCTCACAGAAGCACCTTCCTCAAAAGCATCCCAGTCTGAGGCATGATTTTAGGATAAGGCAGAACAATGTTAACATGACATATACACATGATCAGAACAAATTCTACATTTCTTCCACATACTCTGAATCTGAAAACAAATCTAAAATCTTTATTACTTTTCTTTAAACAATTGCCAGGACGGAATGGAATCAAAGATAAATAGAAGGTACAGTTTTGCTTGGTTTTGTTATCAGATTTAGGGGTTGTTTTCTTGTGGGGATTTTTTTCTTTTTTTGTTTTTCTTATTTTTCCTTTTTAAAAATACAAATAAAACATGAAAAACTCTACCTCCAAAAAAATCTAACAGTGCAACAAAAGTCCTCACCTGTGTTCTAGACATTGACAGGCTACATCACAATTTAAAAATCCAATGGTAAAATCGGAGGTTTCGGGTTGTTTGATAGTCACATGTCAAAAGAACAAAGTTCTGGAAACACCTTTTATTCAGTTATTCACACCAGCAGGGACCTTAGTGGCAGCTGCCAAAAGGCAAATTTTTCCACATCAGAAAGGAGTCGTGACTTGATTTTTTCTGCTTCCAAAATGTTTATCAAATCCTTTGTTTCCCAACAAATGAAACATACATTGTCAGTGATACTGAGACACACTCCTCTGGGGGATGATCTTGGAACTCCAGTCTGTGTATATGCAGTGTGAGCAGGAAGGTCAGTCTTTCCTCTTCTTCTTTACAAATCTATCCCTCTTAAAGTATCATTACAAAAAACTGAGAATGAAGGACTAAAAAGTCAAGGGACAAAAGGGGATTGGGGAGCATACACCATGAACAGAAGCGAAATTAAAATTATACTGACTCAAACGTTTATAATAGACTGCTCAGACACACCAAAGGCTGGTTGAAGGAATTCACCATTCTGCAGGAGCCGAGGCTATATGCTGTGTGGAGACCTGAGCCAAGCAATTCACTGCCTTTGAGTTGTAATCTCCATGCCCACGCCAAAGCCTGGTTTCTGCACCATGCATCGGCAGGAGGGCCTCTCATCCCATCACTATGCCCACCACCAGGGCCTCTGGGTCCAGAAGGTGGCTATCTCTGCAGTCACCTTCCCTGGCAGCTCAAGTTGTCTTCTCTTCCACTTTCAGATGGACTGTGCCTAGGAACATGATGGGCCTATTATTAAGGACCCTCTGAACAGGTTGAGAATCACCAAACACAACTAGGCTGAGAATTCGATACCTTCCCAACCCTGTTGATGGGCAGCTCCACCACATTCCCATAATTTTGGAAAAAATTCTTCAGTTTCAAATTGTCAACCTCATGTGGCAGATTCCTGCTGAAGAGCTGGTGACTGCCAGGGTGCCTCACCATCCTTCGAGGTTCCACATCTCCTGGTTCACCAGCTTCATGGATTGATTGGTCGGGGTCCTCTCAGAGGAGGGATACTGATTCCCTGCTTTCGAACTCTCTGATCTTCTGAGGCCTTTGTGGTGGGATCTAAGAGTCAGGCTTAGATTCTGAATGTGGCTGTGACTCTGGCACTTTGACCACGTGAGGTGCTGTCCCTGTCACTGGAACAGCCCCACTGGGAGGAAGGTTCTTACTAGTCACAGAAGCCCAAGAAAATGTCCTCAAGTCCTCCTGTGCCGGGGCCATGTCTTCTGGGGCTGGTGAAGCGCTCTTCTGCACATCCTCAGGAGCAGCTTCTTCCAATTCAGGCTCAGGCTTGTCCTCTCGGATGTCAGGCACAGGTTCTAGCTCTGGCTCTGGCTCTGGCTCCTGCTCTGATTCTGGATCCATAACAGGCTCTTCTAAACACTCCTCCAAGTCATTGCTGACAGTCTCATCTAGAAAGTTCCAGAATCATCAGGTACCACCTCTGCTGTCTGCTGTCTTTCTTCAGGCTCCTCTACTTCTTCTTCTGATTCCTCTTGAGGCTCTGTGACAAAGCCATGGAAGACCTAATCTTAGTATCTGTGGATGTCCTTGTGAACATAGAATTTATTGGCAACAGAGCCTTCAGAAGCGAGGACAAAAGTCTGCATGAACCTCCGCAGAGCCTGGTTGTTGTTGGACAGTAGTTCTATCACTTGGTCCACCACCCCATCATTCAGAGTTGCGTGAGCATCCACGTGACAGATAGTGGTGTGACAGTTGGTGAAGTTTTGTGACATCACTTTCCTGTGGATTTTCTTCTGCCTGTAGACTCCATCTGCTGGCTTCCTGTTGGAATCCAAGCCCCCGTGGGAATAAGAAAAGTTCTTGCCATAAAATCCATGCAGCATAGACGGGGCCTGGTTCAGCAGTGTGTAGCACAATCGCAAACTCCTGCCAGGGGACTAGGCTTCTCCATAAACGTCAGTTTGGTTGATTCAACCTGCGAGGCTGAGAGGGAGGTCAAGGCTGCTGTGTGGGCAGAGGTGGCAGCATCCCTCACACGATGGTTCGTACTTTTTAATCCAGCCCATTAGTGTATAAAGTTTTGGTTATGAGTTGAGGTTATTTACATTTAAGGTTATTATAGAAAAAGGTTTGGCTATTTCCTATGAATTTGTGAGGTGATAATTTACTTTCCTGGCTTATTGATATTTTCTTGCTTTCATATTAGTTTTGAGGGGTTTCTGAGTTATTGATGCTATCTTTAACATTTCTTCCTGTAAGGTAGTGTACTAAAAACATTCTGCAGTGCTGCCTTCTAAGTATATTGCAAAGTCTAAGAGGTATCAAATAAATAACTTTGATACACCCCAAAGCTCTTGAAAAACATTCAGCCAATCAAAAACATAGTAGTTTGAAAGAAATAATAAAGATTGGAGACTAAGTAATGAAATTGTTTAAAAAATATAATACCTGAAATCAACCAAAGAGTTGGTTCTTTGAAAAGTTAACAAGATTATTGATAAACCTTTAGCTAATTTTACCAAAATTAGAGAACAAGCATATCCCTGCAATTTACTCAAATGAAACAGAGATCATTATTAGAAATAACTAGTAAAACTTATGCTCTGAAAAGCTGAATAACATAAAAAATACAATTTCTAAATGTTTATCATCAACACAATTAACCCCAAGAAATATGAATAACTTAAACTGACTTATTACAAGTAATGAGATTGAAACTTTTATTTAAAACTTCCCCTTAAGGAAGAGACTAGGACCAGATGGATTCAATGATGAAATTCTACCAAGTTTTCAAGGATGAGCTCTTACCAGTTCTTCCTGGTTTGTTTGTTTCACAAAATAATGATGGGAAACATGTTAAACACACAAAGCTTCCCAAACATGAGTTGAACAAGGATGATACCAATGGACATGTCAAAGTCAACAGGGAAATTCCTCAACCCTAAACAAAGAATTATAGGCAACTGAGGAAGGCTAGAAAAGGGAGGGTGCCCTTCCAGGAAAAAGCATAGCACTTGGTAGTCCAATACCAAGTGGTCATTCCTGAAATATATATTCATGTAACATTATATGAGCTGAACAGGTTGTATTTAAGAATATATATGAATATACATAGACATATGTGCAATAACGATTACTGAAAAAGGTTATGAATTTGAAGAAGACCAGGGAAGGGTATATGGGAGAAACTGAAGGGAAATAAAGGGAGAAATGTTATAACTCTATTATAATCTCAAAAATAAAATAAGAAATAAAAACCAAAGGCCAGTATCTTTGATGAACATAGATGCAAAAATCTCAACAAAATACTTACAAACTGAATTCAAGAACACATTATGAATGTTATACATTATGACCAAGTAAGTTCCATACCAGAAAGACAAGATTGGTTTAACACATGGAAATCAAGAAATGTAATACTGTTTAAATAAACATAAAGAAAGGAACCATGTTATTATTTTAATTGATGTTGAAAAAGAATTTTTCAAAATCCAATGTGTCCTTATACTAAAACCTCTGAAGACTTTAGAAATAAATGGGGCATATTTCAAAACACTAAAGGCTATATATAGAACAAGCCTTTAGGAAATGAATTTTAGAATTTCTCCTAAAATTGGGAATGAAATGACGATATTCATTCTCTCCTCTGATATTTGATTTACTGCTCAAATTCTTAGCTATAGCAAGTAGATATAAAATGTATAGCAATAGGAATGGAAGAATTAGAATTATCCCTATTTGCAGATTATATAACTCTTTACTTTAAAAACTCCATCGGGAATACCAGATAACTCTTGGACCTAATAAGCATTCACAATAAGACTACAGGGCACAAAATCAATGTAAAGCAAAAGCTCAGTACCCTTCATTTATACCAACAATGTATTTTCAAAGAAATACAAAAGAAAAAAATCTATTAAGAATAACCCAAGAATCGAGTAATTAGAAATACACTTAACTAAAGAAGTGGAAGACAAAAACTTCAAGATGTTGAAAAGGAAAACTATAGAAGATACAAGATAATATATTTTCATGAATTAGTATAATTAACTTTTTAAGATACATATTTTATGTAGTACCTATCTAGGTTCCTTTATCATAGCTCACAGATTTAGAAAAAGTAATACAGGCATTCATTTGGAACAACAAAAGACTATGCATGGTCAAAGCAACCCTCATGAAGGATTCCCTGTGAGAAGGATTTCAGTGCTCTACCTAAAATTATACTACAGGCCTATACTCATTAGCACAGCCTGGTACTGGCATAAAACAGACAAGAAAATCAATGAAATAGAATTGAGGACACAGAAAAATGAAAAAGCTGTGCTCATTTAATTTTTGACAAAGGAGGTGAAAACATACATTGGATAAAAGATAAACTATTCAACAAATGGTGCTGGCAAAACTGGATTTCTACCTTCAGAAGAATAAAATTAGATTCTTACCTTTAACTTTGTACAAAAATCAATTCAAAGTGGATCAAAGACCTCAGCGTAAAACTCGAAACACTCCTACTTCTACAAGAAAACAGGAGATAGCTTCAAGATACCTGGATAGCTAAGAATTTTTTTTGAATAGAACACCAAAAGCACACAAATTTTTAAGTTACCTATAGAAGGGACTACATGAAAATGAAAGTTTCTCTATAACAAAGAGTAGAATATTAAAGACAGCCCCCTAAAATGAAAAAAAAATTATTAACTATACTTCATCAGACAAGGAACTAATATCTAAAATTTACAAAGAATTTCAGAAATTAAATACCAATGAAATAAAACTGTCAATCAATAATTGAACAAAATAAATGCATAGACAGTTTTTCTTAAAAACATGAATTTCAAGCAATTATTTTTAAAATGATTTAATGTTCTTAGCCATCAAAGAAATGCACATTAAGATGACTTAGAGATAGATGCCCCAGTTAGAATGGCAGTCATCAATAAATATACTGTGAGTTGGAGAGGATGTGGAGAAAAATGAACCATTTTTTTCAATATTGGTGAGGGTACAGATTAATATAGCCACTGTTGAGATCAGTTAAGAGATTTCTTTTAAAATTAAAAATAGAAATATCATATTGACCCCTCTATTTCACTTCTGAGAATATACTCAAAGAGTGCTGTATCCTACCATAGAGATATTTACACTTCCATATTTACTACTGTTTTACTCACTATATAAAAGATTTGGAACAGTCAGTAGTGGTGCATGCCTTTAATGCCAGAATTCAGGAGGCAGAGGGGAAGAGGGGCAGAGAGGGGCAGAGAGGGGCAGAGAGGGGCAGAGAGGGGCAGAGAGGGGCAGAGAGGGGCAGAGAGGGGCATCGAGGGGCATCGAGGGGCATCGAGGCAGGAGGCAGGAGGCAGGAGGCAGGAGGCAGGAGGCAGGAGGCAGGAGGCAGGAGGCAGGAGGCAGGAGGCAGGAGGCAGGAGGCAGGAGGCAGGAGGCAGGAGGCAGGAGGCAGGAGGCAGGAGGCAGGAGGCAGGAGGCAGGAGGCAGGAGGCAGGAGGCAGGAGGCAGGAGGCAGGAGGCAGGAGGCAGGAGGCAGGAGGCAGAGAGGCAGAGAGGCAGAGAGGCAGAGAGAGGCGGAGGCAGAGAGAGAGGCGGAGGCAGAGAGAGGCGGAGGCAGAGAGGCGGAGGCGGAGGCAGAGGAGGCAGGGGCAGGGGCAGGGGCAGGGGCAGGGGCAGGGGGGCAGGGGGGCAGAGGGGCAGAGGGGCAGAGGGGCAGAGGGGCAGAGGGGCAGAGGGGCAGAGGCAGAGGGGCAGAGGCAGAGGCAGAGGCGCAGAGGCAGAGGCACAGAGGCAGAGGCAGAGGCAGACAGATCTCTGTGAGTCTGGTCTAGAGTGAGTTCCAGGAAAGTGAAGGGTATACAGAGAAACCTATCCTTAAACATTAAAAAACAAACAAACAAACAAACAATAACCAAAAACCACCCCCCCAAAAGAAAATAGTTGGAATCTACCTAGTTGTTCTTCAATAGATGAATGGATAATGAACATTTGGAATGTAAGTACAATGGAATCCTATTTGGATCTAAAGAAAAATGGAAGCACAAATTTTATAGGAAAATTAATGGATTTAGAATATGAAATATTAAGTGAGGTCACACAGTCTCAGAAAGAAAAAAACCAGATCTTTTCTCCTATTCCCCCATATGTGGGTTTTAGCCAATGATCATATACACAAACCCATATATGTGTGTACAGTATAATATGAAGAAAACAGAACAAGGCTAAGTATTAGGGGATGAGGAAGGGCTGAATGCAGGCAAAGAACTTGAGTTATAAAAAAGAATATAAAGCTAAGCTTTTGTCTAATCCTAACTCTATCATGGATTTTTGGTTTTTGTAGTATATAAGTGTACAAAAACATATTTGTTAGTGACAGTATAAAATTCAATGTACAGTTTCATAGCTACTCTGCTGAATGCCTACTGTAACTGTATAGAAGTCAATTGAATTGCACAGAAATTAAATAAGGTTAATTTCAATTTGTGCTATTTTTTCATTTTAAACTTTTTAAATAATAAAGTTTAAAATAAAAATTTAAAACTAGAAAGGTTCTTGCTGTCTATTTTCATCTAGCTGACTCTTGATTTTAATACCTACATCAAGACCTACCTTTTTTTTTAAAAAAGAAAGCCTTTCCTAAAGCTTAATTTATACACCCATAAAATACTATGTCGAAACTATGTCATGCTTCTCAAAGTATATATTATAGCATTGTAATCATAATTTTAATGTAAAAATAGTGAAAATAAAGTATACAATATATTTGACATATACATATAAATATACTGTTTATAGTGTATGTAACGTTTATAATAATCAGATTAATTAGCACATTCATCACTATTCATGTTGTAAATTATAGCCACAGAATTTATTTAGCCTTCTACTAAAAGTTTATATGCTTAGAGCAATATCTCTACCTTTTCTTCACAGGAACATCACTGTAGCCAATGGTAGCTATCATTCTACTCCCTTGTCTCTTAATTTCATTATTTTAAAAAGTTATTTTATTTATTTACATTTCAAATGTTGTCCCCTCCATGATTCTCCCACCACCTTTCCCCTCCCCATCACTTTTAAGAGGGTGCACCCCAGTCACCCACCCACCCCCACCTCACTCCTCTATTATCCCTCTTCTCTGGGCCATCAAGCCTCCACAGGAACATGTGCATCCCCTCCCACTGAGGCCATACAAGGCAGCCCTATGCTACGTATGTAGAGAGGACTACAGACAAGCCCATGTATGCTCTTTGGCTGGTGGTTTAGTCCTTGGGAGCTCTGAGGGGTCCAGTTAGTTGATACCGTTGTTCTTCCTGTGGGGCTATAATGCCTTTCAGCTCCTTCAGTTCTTCCCCTAATTCTTCTATAGGGATCCCCTGGCTCAGTCCAATGGTTGGGCGTAAGTATCTGCCTCTGCCTCAGTCAGGTGCTGGTAGAGCCTCTCAGAGGACAGCCATGCTAAGCTCCTGTCTGCAAGCACATCTTAGGATCAGCAATAGTGTCAGGGTTTGGTACCTGCTCATGGGATGGATCCCAGGTTGGGTCAGTCTTTGGATGGCCTTTTCTTCAGTCTCTGTTCCATTTTTGTCCTTGCAATAACTTTAGACAGGAACAATTCTGGGTCAAAAATTTTGAGATGTGTGGCTCCATCCCTTAACTGAGGACCATGTCTGTCTACTGGAGGTGATCTCTTCAGGTTTCATCTCCCCACTGTTGGTCATTTCTGCTAATGTCATCCCAATTGGGCCTCTTACATCCCTGGTGTCTGGGACTTTTTAGTGTTCTGCCCCCACTCCACACTGCTGCATATTTCCATTCATTCTCCTGGCCCTCTGGGCTTCTCTCATGTCTCCCTCTATACCTAATCCTGCCTCCCTTTCCCTGTCCCTCCCATTTCCCACCCTGGTCCCTCTCTCCCTCTGCCTCTTGTGATTACTTTGTTTCCCATTCTAAGTCGAATTGAAGCATTTACACTTAGGCTTTCCTTCTTGTTAAGCTTCATACGGTTTTTGAGTTCTATCATGGGTATTCTGAACTTTCTGACTAATACCCACTTATCAGTGAGTACATACCATCCATGTATGTCCTTTTGAGTCTGGATTACCTCACTAGGATGATTTTTTTCTAGTTCCACTCATTTGGTGCAAAATTTGTGATGTCCTTGTTTTTAATAGTTGACTAGTATTCCATTGTGTAAATGTACCACATTTTCTGTAACGGGATATCTAATTGTTTCTAGCTTCTGGCTATTATAAATAAGGCTTCTATGAATATAGTGGAGCATGTGTCCTTGTGATATGGTGAAGCAACTTTTGGGTATATGCCCAGGAGTGGTATAGCTGGGTCAGATACCTTTAGTCCTAACACTTGGGAGGCAGAGCCAGGCAGATCCCTGAGTTCAAGGCTAGTAAAACTCCACATACAATACCAGACAGTATTTGCCGTTGTATGTTGACATGTTCCATCTAGCCTGATTTACATATAATAGCATATAACATTTGTCATTCCATGTCTAGATATTTCATACATCCTGTTTGTTGGCAGGTTCATGCTGCTATTAAAAATTAAAGGATTCCCCTTCTTTTTAATGGGGAAATTATATTAACACATACGCACATATCATAATTTATCCATGCAGTCATAGATAGATGCTTAGATTCAATGCCTTGGTTATTGTGGCTAGGGTTTTACTGAGCATGGCAATGCAAGTATTTATTCAATCTACCATTATATTTATATATATATATATATATATATATATATATATATATATATGCAAAGTAGAACTTCTGAATCCTGTAGTATTCCTGTATTTAGTGGAATTACCACACTGCTTTCCATAGTGGATGTATCAGTTTATATTCCTAGCAACTGTGTGGGTAGGATTGCTTTTTTCCTACTCAAAATTCTTGTCAAAATTTATTTCTGGTTCTTTAGGTAATAACCATCCTAAAAATTGTAAATTACTGTTATTGTTTTGTGTTTATGCCAACTAGCAATGCTTAACACATTCTAATACACCTGTTATCTATTTGTCTATGTTCTTAATGACCTGTATAGTTTGATCTTTTTTATGTTTCTAAATTTGATTATCTGGCTATATTTATATTTTTTAGAGTTATGTGAGTTACATGCATATAATTGATACTAGAAATACATGATGTGCAAACTTTTTTTCACTTCTGTAGCTTGTCTTATTTTTTTATTATTTATTTCCGTATTACTTTACTATCACTGGGTTAAAACACCTTGGCTGAAATAACTTCCAGAAGAAAGACTATTTGGTATTATAGCTCCAGAGGGTTAAAAGTCTATGTTGGCAGAGAGAAGGCATGAAGCAGAAAGCAGGAAATTTAATGAGCAGGAAACTGAGGGCCCCCATCTAAACCCCAAGTTGAAACTAGAAAAAGCGAACAATGACATGAAGCTTTGAAACTTCAAAGCTTACTACTCCCCATGATGTCTTTCTACAAAACTATATCTCTTTGGACCTCCCAAAAGAATACCAACAAATGCTCAAGTTCCTGGGGAACTTCTCATTCAAACCATCATGCGCTTGATATTTTTTTCTGTTTAGAATATACTATTAGAGATGATAAAGTTATATTTCATAAGTTTGTACGTGTTGATGTTTCTCTTATGAGAATTGAGGAAGATTAAGACAAATTGAAAATTTCAGGAAGCCAGATGTTTGGAAGAAAAATAAAATGTGATAAAAAGAGAATGAAATTTTAAAATTCATGTTGTATATCTTCTTGATATACATCATACAAGTGTCTGTATTCTAAGCATTTTAAAGCATAATTTATACTTTCCCCTACACATGAGGAAAAAGAGGAATTAGTGTAAGAGTTGCGATTACTTCATGAGAAGAAATTTTTATTCTTTTTACTATTGAGAGGTGTTATTAATGGCTATAGCTACTCTAATATGTTTAATTGTAGTCTATCCAGAAACCAATGCATTGTGTTTTCAGAGTCATTGAAATGTAAATTACTCATTTATTGTTTGATTTGAAACAGAAATACCCATAAATTTTATCCATCTACACAAATCATTCTTTTGTATATATCTTTATTAATTTTTTTGCAAATTTCATTAAATGTCATTCTATAATTTTAACCTCTATTCTTTCCTCAACTCCTTTGACACCTACCACCATCTTCCTACCTCCTCACAGCTTTGTGTCTAGGTTTTATTTAGATGAACTTTTTTTGAGAATTTCATATATGAGTACTTGAAACACAATCTGATGAGTACATTTAGTGTTGCTTGCATATGTATGTGTTAAGGATGGCCACTTGGTGCAGATTAATTTATCAGAAGGCTTAACCCTGGAGAAGCTTAATTCTGCCTTTCTTCTCAGCCATTAATTCCCTACCAGACTTAATTTAGGGATAGAGTCATGTAAGCATTCTTTCACCCACCATGGAATGTCGAGTGCTATTGTCATTGAGCAGGTCTGATTTAGGTGACCATGTTGTTAAGACTTAGTGAGTACAGCTCCCTGATATAAACAAGACACTATCTTTAAGTAGATGTCTTTGCCCTCTGGTGTTCACAATCTACAGTCCACATTCTTTCTGCCTGCTCTTTTGTGATGCTCTCTGAACTTTATGTATAAGAGTTGTGTTTTAGATGTATCAATTAGAGATCGGCACCTCATCTGCATTTTGACTAGTTTTGAATTTTATTTTCCTCTTGCTCAACTTTATTATATATATATATATATATATATATATATATACCCTTTCAAATAAGTAAAAACACAAAGAGGAATTTTAATATGGAAACATGGCTACTCTGGGAAGGGATCACATGTAAAGATGTCTACCTGGAATGCAGACATGCCATTAGTATACACTTTTAATCCCAAACAATGGCATTTAATTGAAGGGCAGGCAAAGTGATGAATCAGATAAACATTTAACAGATGTGTCAGAGCTAGGATATGCCCAACTCTCAACAGGACAGGAAAACGAGGCTATTTAAGAGCAGTATGGAGAGAGGTGGAGTTGAATATAGTTAGGTTAGGCACAGTTCAGTTGAATAAAGTGCAGTTCAGTCAGTTGAGTCAATGGAGTTGAGTTCAGCGAGTCAGTGCAGCAGAGTTGATTTGCTGCAGTTCCATGTACATAAGCAGGGGCAATTGTAGCCAGAGAATAAGAAGGAGCCAGAAGATTAGAACAAATTGCAAGGGTTAGCTTGAGGCTTAGGAGAACAATTCAATGAGAAGTTGAGAAAAGCTAGATTGAATCAGTCAGGTTAGAGAGAAGTTTGGGCCAGAACAGCTACGTTGAACCAGCCAGGAAGAGTCAGAACAAACTAGAATGAGTGAGCTTATTAAGCAGTAAGCTTTCAGGACAGCAATTAATCTGATGATTAAAAGTTACATTTTCTTTAGACAGGAACAATTATGGGTTAAAAATTTTGAAGATGGGTGAGTGGCCCCAGACTCAACTGGGGGCAATGTCTATCTACTGGAGGTGGTCTCTTATGGTTCTATCTCCCCACTGTTGGCATTTTGGCTAATGTCATTCCCATTGAGTCCTGGTAGCCTCTCACATCCCAGGTCTCTGGAACTTTCTAGAGGTTCCCATCCCCCTAACTCCCACTGCTTCATATTCATTCCTCTGGCCTCCTGGGCATTCATCCTGTCTTTGCCATACTTAATTCTGCCCCTCCATTCCCCCTCCTTTCTTCCCCTTCCCACCCAGTTACCTTCGTCCCTCTACCTCCCATAATTATTTTGTTCCCCTTCTAAGTGGGTTTCAGGTATCCACACTTGGGGCTTCTTGTTAAGCTTCATGGATATTTTGAACATTTTGGCTAATATTCGCTTATCAGTGAGTACATGCAGGGACAAAAATGGAGCAGAGACTGAAAGAAAGGTCACCTAGTGGCTGGCCCAACTTGGGATCAATCCCATGCACAATCACCAAATCCTGACACTATTACTGAGGCCATATTGTGCCTGCAGATAGGATCCTGGCATGGCTCTCCTCTTAGAGTCTTTACCAGCAACTTATTGAGACAGATGCAGATACTTACAGCCAACCATTGAACTGAGGTTGGGGACCAATATGGAAGAGTTAGAAGAAGAAGTGAAGGAGCTGAAGGGGATTGCAACCCCATAGGAAGAACAACAATGTCAACTAACATGGACCCCTCAGAGCTCCCAGAGACTAAGCCAAAAGCCAAGGAGCAAACATGGGCTAATAAATGGCCCTGGGACATATGTAACAAAGGACTGCCTTGTATGGTCTCAATGGGAGAGGATCCACTTAATCCTGTGGAAACTTGTTGCCCTAGGAAACAGGGATGCTGGTGGGGGTGAGATGGGGGGCAGGTGGGAGATCACTCTCTCAAAGGTTGGAGGATGGGGTGAAGAACTCAAGGAGAAAAGACCGGGAAGGGGGACAACTTTTGGAAAGTAAATAAAATAATTTAATAAAGATTTTATATTTTCAAAAACATAACACAGTAAATGTAACCAGATCAAATGTCTATAAAACTACAACAAGTTCTATTTAGTTAGAATAGGCATTTCAAATTGATGTTGTTTCACATTAAGTTTTACACTTTAATTATTGAATATATTTTATTCACCTATATACCACTAAAACAAAGAATTCCACCAAAGAATTACATGTAAAAACTTAGCTTTGTATTTTCTTTCACAACTCATGTTCATTACATGTTTTCAATCTTTTATCATCCCATAATATTTAACCTTTCTTGTTATGTTTATGTTACGTTATCCCATAATATTTAACCTTTCTTCATGTTATGTGGTACCCATATGTACATTTGTTTACACATATACACATATTACTATCTAGATTCCATGTATAAGAGAATGTTCATCTTTTTACTTTCTGAGGTTGTATGACCTTGTTTAATATTAGATGTTCTAAGTCTATTACAAGCTTTATTACTCCAAATAGACATGATCATAGAAGAGACTCTCCCTCCACATGTATTATGATCAGGATGTCAAAACTACAAAGTAAAGGAATAATCCTAAAAGCAGAATGAGAAAAATTACAACTCAAATAAAAAGGCAGAAATATCAGAATTATCCAAGACCTTTCATCAGCAATGATAAAAGTCAGAAAAGCATTGGTTGAAGTACTTCAAACTGGTTTCCTTAGCAACCTGCAAGCCAGGAAAGCAGGTAGGACCACTTCAGATCTTCAGCTTTCTCTTCACTTTTACAAATCCAACTCGCTGGCAGTTTTACCACTAGCTCTGTAGCAGATTACTTGTAGTGGCTTCACCTTTCTCTCTGGCCCCATTTTCAGTAAATTGGGCAGAACTTATCCTCCAAACTTCCTGCCCACTCATTCTGTTTTCTCAGCCCCCAACTCAAGCAGGCATTTCATGAGACTCACCAGTCAAACCTACTAAAGAAGCAGGAAGCCTAGCTAAGCAGGCAATTGAGCTTTAAATTTTTACTCTCATTCCTCTAATAAAAATCCAATCCTGTAGTCTGATCCCTGCTGAAAACCACATGCTACAGCCTTTCCAGACATTCTATCCTCTTTTCCAGGGGACTAAGCAGATTCTGGTGGAACATCCCACTTTTTTTTTCCTATGGAGATCCCCGTTTTTTTCTACCTCTATCCCATTCCTAAGTTTCATTGCCAACTACCTAAAAGCACGTTCTGCCCTGAATCCACAGTGGTCAAATTTGGCAGTATATCAAAAGAATTCCCTCTCAGGCAACAGACAGCCATCTTAAGAACTTGAGAGGACAATAGAAACCAAGGTAGGAGTAAAAAACCCCAACAAAAAATGACAGGCTATCAACCTATAATTACAATAATCCCAAATTCAATACCTGAATGCCAATATAAAACATAATCAATAAGAGGCAGAACTATTTGTTTCCACTACAGCTAGGCATCCCTACAACATCAGACCCAAGAAGTGCAACATAGCTGAAACACAAGACAAAGATCTTAAAATAAGTTTTATGTCTATGATGGAGGTCCTTAAAGAGGAAATTATTAAATTCCTTAAAGAATTCTATGGAAGCACAAACAAGCAGTGGTAGAAAATGAATAAAACAGTCCAAGACCTGAAAGTTTAAAAAGAATCTATAAAAAACCAAAACTGGGGCAAACTTGCTAATGAAAAATTTAGGAACTCAATCAGAAGCTCAATCAGTAACACAATGCAAGAGATGGAAGAAATAATCTCAGACATTAAAGATAAGATAGAAGAAATGTATATCTTGGTCAATGAAAATGTTAACTTTTTAAAAATCTAGGTATGACATCTAGGTACAGAATATACAAAACATTTGGAACTCCATAAAAAGAAAAATCAGCCTTCCACTCCTCTCCTGATCCATCCCGGTAGCAGGAGCAGACACCCAGCAGGGTCTGCACCCTTGGGGAGATTGTATCCTGAGCCATCCCTGGAAGCCCAGGGCCCTCAGGGAGACAGGTAAGGCCAGTGGCGCACCACCCTATGCACCAGACCCACAGCTGCGAGTAGGAAGCTCACAGAATCCCACCACAGGTACCCAACCCCACCCCTGCAGAACCCCACCCCCTTTTGCTCCTCTCCAGATCCATCTCAGTAGCAGGAGCAGACACCCAGCAGGGTCTGCACCCTTGGGGAGACTGTATCCTGAGACATCCCTGGGAGGCCAGTGTCCTAAGGAAGGCAGACACCCAGAGGGTCTACACCCTTGTGGAAACTGTATCCTGAGACATCTCTGAGAGGCCAGTGGCCTCAGGGAGGCAGGTAGGGCCAGTTGCACACTGCCCTATGCACCAGAGCCACAGCTGGGAGTAGGAAGCTCTCAAGATCCCCCCCCCCCCCCGGTACCTATAAGAATTACACCAGATTTCTCACCAGAGACTATAAAAGCCAGAAGATCCTGGACTGATATCATACAGGCCCTAAGAGAACACAAATGCCAGCCCAGACTACTATACCCAGCAAAACTCTCAATCAATATTGATGGAGAAACCAAAATATTCCATGACAAATCCAAATTTACACAATATCTTGCCACAAATCCAGCACTTCAAAGGATCATTAGTGGAAAACTCCAACATAAGGAGGGAAACTACAACCTAGAAAAAGCAAGAAAGTAATCTTCCAACAACCCTAAAAGAAGGTAGCTATACAAACATAACTCCAGTGCCAATAACAAAAATAACAGGAAACAACATTCCGTTTTCCTTAATATCTCTTAATATCAATGGACTTAATTCTCCAGTAAAAAGACATAGACTATCAGATTGGATACATAAACAGGACCCAACATTTTGTTGCATACAGGAAATGCACCTTTGTGAAAAAAACAGATACTACCTCAGAGTAAAAGGTTGGAAAACAATATTCCAAGCAAATGGCCCCAAGAAACAAGCTGGAGTAGCAATTCTTATATAAAATAAAATCACTTTTCAACCAAAAGTAATCAAAAAAGATAAAGAAGGACACTTCATATTCATCAAAGGAAAAATGTCCCAAGAGGAACTTGCAATTCTGAACATCTATGTTCCAAATGCAAGGGCACCCACATACATAAAAGGAACTTTACTAAAGCTTAAAGCATACATTGCACCTCACACAATAATAGTGGGAGATTTCAACACCTCAGCTATGGACAGATCATGGAAACAGAAACTAAACCGAGACACAATGAAACTAAGAGAAATTATGAACCAATTGGACTTAACTGACATCTATAGAACATTTCATCCTAAAACAAAAGAATATACCTTTTTCTCAGCACCCCATGGTACCTTCTCAAAAATAGACCATATAATTGGTCACAAAACAGGCCTCAACAGATACAAAAAGATTGAAATAATCCCTTGTACCCTATCAGACCACCATGGATAAGACTCGTCTTGACATGAACAAAAACAACAGAAAGCCCACATACACGTGAAAACTGAACAATGCTCTACTCAATGATAACTTGGTCAAGGAAGAAATAAAGAAAGAAATTAAAGACTTTTTAGAGTTAAATGAAAATGAGGACACATCATATCAAAACCTGTACTAAAAAACCTGTACCTAAAAGCAGTACTAAGAGGAAAAATCATAGCTCTAAGTGTCCACAAAAAGAAAATAGAAAGAGCATACATTAATAACCTGGCAGCACACCTGAAAGCTTTAGAACAAAAAGAAGCTAATATCCCCAAGAGGAGTAGACGGCAGGAAATAATCAAACTCAGGGCTGAAATCAACAAAGTTGAAACAGAAAGAACTATGAAAAATATCAACAAAACCAGGAGCTGGTTCTTTGAGACAATCAACAAGATAGACAAACCCTTAGGCAGACTAACCAAAGGGAGCAGAGACAGTACTCAAATTAATAAAATCAGAACTGAAAAAGGAGACATAACAACAAAAACAGAGCTGGTACAACCACTCTGGAAATCAGTCTGACGGTTCCTCAGAAAACTGGACATAGCATTACCTGAGGATCCAGCTATACCACTCCTGTGCATATACCCAGAAGATGCTCCAACATATAATAAAGACATATGCTCCACTATGTTCATAGCAGCCTCATTTATAATAGCTAGAAGCTGGAAAGAACCAAGATGTCGCTCAACAGAGGAATGGATACAAAAAATGTGGTACATCTACACAATGGATTATTACTCAGCTATTAAAAATAATGAATTCGAGAAATTTTTAGGTAAATGGAGAGATCTAGAAATTATCATCTTGAGAGAGTTAATCCAATCGCAAAAGAACACATATGGTATTTACTCACTGTTAAGTGGCGTCTGAAATGTAAATAAAATGTAAATTAAAAAATGTAAAATCATAAAATATTTTGACTTAATGAAATTAAGAACAAAACATATTAATTTTATAGGATGCATCTAAATCAGTGCTTAAAATAAATTTATTGGTTAAAATCTCTATATTGGCCGGGCGGTGGTGGCGCACGCCTTTAATCCCAGCACTTGGGAGGCAGAGGCAGATGGATTTCTGAGTTCAAGGCCAGCCTGGTCTACAGAGTGAGTTCCAGGACAGCCAGGGCTACACAGAGAAACCCTGTCTCAAAAAAAAAAAAAAAAAAATCTCTATATTGAAAAAGAGAGGTCAGTCTTAAATAAACTTTCTAAAGGAAGGAAATAATATTTATAAGATATTAAAATGGATGAATGGTAGTGGTCCTATGTACATTTGTCAGAATTTAATAAATTTAAAAAAACATAAAAAAGAAAGAAAAATCAAAGAATAACAAGGATAGAGAAGGGATAAGTGACCCAGATAAAAGACATAGAAACTATTTTCAGCAAATTCATAGAAGAAAAATTTCTAACCTAAAGAAGGGGTAACTATCAAGCTATAAGAAGCATACAGAATACCAAAGAGACTGGGCTAGAAAAAAATTTGCCTTGAAACATAATAATCAAACACTAAACATCTACAAGAAAGAAACAATAGTAGAAGCTGCAAGGGATCTAGGTGGTAGTGGCACATGTGTTTAATCTCAGCACTTGAGAGGCAGAGGCAGGCAGATCTTTGAGTTTGAGGGTAGCCTGGTCTACTAGAGTGAGTTGAAGGACATCCAGGGCTATACAGAGAAACTCTGTCTTGAAAAACAAACCAAAAAACCCAAAACATTTGAAAGGGGAAAAAAAACCAACAACATATAAAGTCAGACCTATTAGAATAACACCTGACTTTTCTTTTCTTTTTTCTTTTTTTTTTTTTTTTTTGTTGTTGTTTCAAGACAGGGTTTCTCTGTGTAGTCCTGGCTGTCCTGGAATTCACTTTGTAGACCAGGCTGGCCTCAAACTCAGAAATCCACTTGCCTCTGCCTCCCAAGTGCCAGGATTAAAGGTGTGTACCACCACTGCCCGGCAACACCTGACTTCAATGGAGAGTCTAAGAGCCAGAAGGTTCTGGACAGACAGATGTGCTGCAGACTCTAAGAGACCACAGATAGAAGCCTAAACTACTATACCCAGCAAAACTTTCAATCACAATAGATGGAAAAAATATATACTAGTATCTATTTACAAATCTAGCCCTATAGAAGGACTAGAAAGAAATCTCTAACCTAAAGAATTTAACCACACCCAAAATAACACAAGGAATAAATAATTACAGTCTAGAAAAGCTAAAGAGGAGCAAAAACATACTAACACACACACACACACACACACACACACACACACACACACACACAGAGCAACTCATTTTGATGTGCCTTGACTAGCTCAATGGTTGGGCACATCTAAGCCTCCCTCTGGCTAACATATAACTCCCCTCTTTGATATTCCTGAGTTAAAGTGTTTTAAAATCTGTATTTAATCTGCTGCTTCATTACCTTCTGAGGAGCCCCTCCCTAGGGCCATATTTTTTTCTGCCTACATTGCTGGATGGTTTCTTTCCTCTAGCTTTAAATCTGATCTCTCTGCCTTGGACTTATATCAATTCTCCCTCTACTTCCCTCCCTCTTGGGTCTGTGTCTGTACAATCTAAAAGTCCTGCCTAGTCTCCTTGCCCAGCCATTGGCTGTATGACAATTCTTTATTATCAATTGAAGGCAGCTAGGGAGCAGGGACCCTCAAGTCTAGAAAAGTAGCTTTGGGGAGCCAAAATAAGACAAATCATTAGAATCAATTCCCAACAATCAACCAACATTGTTTATTGAAAACTGTCAACATCAATGGTCTCAATCTGCCAATAAAACAACTAACAAAATGGATGCAAAAACAGATTCCATCCTTCTACTGGATCCAAAAAATACGTCTTATCATCAAGCATAGGCATCATCTCAGGGTAAAAGGACAGAAAAATATATTCCATGCAAATGGACCTAAGAAGTAAGCTCCTATAGCTATCTTAATATAACATAAAATAGTCTACAAACCAAAGCTAATCAGAAGAGAAAAAAAAATATACTACATGTGAATCAAAGGAAAAGTCCAGCAAGATTATGTTGCAGTTCTTAACATCTATGCACCAAACAAAAGAGCATCAAGTTTGTAAGAAATATTACTATAGTTTACATCACATAGCATCACACAGTGATAATGGGAGACTTCAATATCCCATTCTTGCTAATAGACTGGTCATCAAGTCCAAAACTAAACAGAACCTTCTGGAGGCAACTGATGCTATAAATCAAATGAACAGAACAAATATTTACAGAACAATTCACACAAGTAAAAAATAATACGCTTTCTTCTCAGTACATCAAGGAAATTTCTCCAAAATTGATCACGTACTTGGACCAGAGCAAGCCTCAACAAATACGAGAAAATTGAAATAACAACCTGAATCCCATCTGACCAGAACAGATAAAAGCTGGATATCAGAAACAACAGAAAACAAATAAACAGTAACAACAACAAAACAGAAAGCTTACAAACCCATGGGAACTAAATGACTGACTACTGAGTGAAAAATGGGTCAAAACAGACTTTCTAATATTGAATGAAAAGGAATACCAAATTTATAGGACACAGTGAAGGTGGCTCTAAGAGGCAAGGTCATACTATTAAGTGCCTATATAAAATATTAAAGAAATATACTAATATCTTATCCACACAATTGAGTACTCTATAACAAAAAGAAGAAATCAACCCCAAAAGAAGTTGATGGCAACAAATCTTTAAACTCAGCTTTGAAAACAATAAAGTTCACATATATCTTGCAAAATCTTTTCAGTTTCATGAGAGTTCCATTCATTAATAGTTGATCATATTCCATGAGCTATTGGTGTTCTGCTCAGGAATTTGTTGCCTATGCCAATGAGTTTAAGGCAGTCCTTCACTTTCTCTTCTATTAGACTTGGTGTGTCTGGTTATATGCTGAGGTCTCTGGTTCACTGGACTTGAGTTTTGTGCATGATGATAGATATAGGTCTATTTGCATTTTTCTACATGCATACATCCAGTTAGACTACTGGCATTTGTTAAAGATGTTTTCATTTTTTCATTGTATAGTTTTGGCTTCTTTGTCAATATCAAGTGTTTGTAGTTGTGTGAGTTGATTTTAATGTCTTTGACTCTATTCTCTTGACCAACCTGTCTGTTCCTACACCAATACCATGCAGTTTTTATTACTACTGCTCTGTTATACAGCTTGAGATCAGGGATGGTGAGACCTCCAGAAATTTCAGGATTTTTCAGGGTTTTTTAAATAGCTATCCTGGGTTTTATTTTGTTTTGTTTTATTTTTATTTTTCCATATCAAATTGAGAATTGTTCTGTCAAAGTCTGTAAAGAATTGTGTTGGAATTTTGATGATAATTGCATTGAATGCATAGATTGCTTTTCCTAAGATGGCCATTTAAAATATGTTAATCCTACCGATCCTGAAATCTGAAGGCAAGTGGATGGAACTTGAGAATATCATCCTGAGTGAGGTAACAAAGACCCAGAGAGACACCTATGGCATGTACTCACTTATAATTGGATGTTAGCTATAAAGTTTAGGTAATCATGCTACACCTCACAGATCCAAAGAAACTAGGTAATGAGGGGCTAAAGGAGGTTGTGTGAATCTCACTCAGAGGGGGAAACAAAATAATCATCAGAGGTAGATGGAGAGAGGGAAATGGGTGGGAGGGGGAGTGAGAATGGGTATAGGAATTGTGATCAGGTATGCGGAAAGGGGCTGGGAGAGTGCTGGGAGTGAGAATGAAAATAGGTGAGGGGTATCTCTGGGACTAGCTAGAGACCTGGGAACAGGAGAGGCTATAGGGAGTCTATGGTGGTGACCATTCCTGAGATTTCGACCAGCAGGGGATATAGAGACTGAAGTGGCCACTTTCTGTAGCCAGGCAAGACTTCCAGTGGAAAGACGTGGATATCAACCTACCTCCAAAACCTTCAACCCAAAATGTGTCCTGCCTACAAGATGTAAAGGGATAAAGATGGCAAAGAGATTGAGGTAATGACTAACCAGTCACTGGCTCAACTTGAGACTCAGTCTAAGGGATATAACCAACTCCTAACACTATTAATAATATTCTGTTATTCTTGCAGACAGGAACCCAGCATAACTGTTTCCTGAGTGGATTCATCCAGCAGTGGATGGAAATGGATTCAGAGACCCATAGCCAAACCTCATGTGTAGCTCAGGCAATCTTGTGTAAGAGTTGGGGATAGGATTGAGCAAGCTGGAGGGGTCAAGGACACCATAGGAAGACCTACAGTGTTGACTGACCTGGACCCATGGGGCTTATAGAGATTGAACCAGCAACCAAAGAGTATGTAGGGGCTGGACCTAGCCCCTCCTCCACACATTTGTAGCAGATGTGTAGCTTGGTCTTAATGTGGGTTCACAACAATTGGAGAAGAGGCTGTCTCTGACTCTGTCACCTGCTGTTGGATCCCCTTCCCCTACCTACACTGCCTTGTTGGGCTTCAGTCTGAGAAGAGGTGATTGTTCCTGCTGGGAAGGGTAGGGTGGTATCTGGCCCACAGGGATGAGGTGGGGGGAGCTTCTCCTTCTCTGAAGAGAGGGGAGGGGTAGTTGGAAGAGGTATTTGTGGAGGAGGGACTACGAAGAGAGGCAGACTGCTATAAGGATGTAATGTGAAAGAAGTAAATTATTAAAAACAAGAAACACACACACACACATCGAAAAGTCAGTAAAACCAAGAGTTGAGTTCATTGAGAAAATCAATAAGTTAATTTAGCCAAATTAACTAAAAGACATAGAAGATAATCCAATTTAAGACATTAGAGATTAAAAAGGAGGACATAACAAGAGAAACTGGGGAAACTGAGAGAGCTATTAGGACATACTTTAAAAACCTGTCCTCCACCAAATTGGAAAATCTGAAAAGAAATAAATATTATACTTACCAAAGATATATCAGATAAACAATTTAAACAGACTTATAACCCCTGGTTAAATAAAAGCAGTAACTAAAAGTCTCCCAGGCACCTACCTCCAAAAATATTTTCCAAGGCCAGATTGTTTTAGTGCAGAAATCTACTAGAATTTCAATGTGGGTTAATATCATCAAAATTGTACAAAGAATGTTTTTAAAAACTAGATATCAAGAAAACAAATAACTCAATTATAAACGGGGTAGACATCTAAACAAAATTCTTTTCTTTTTATTTATTCTGTCATACAATACATTATGACTGCAATTTCCTGTCCCCCCAATCCTCCCATTTCCACCCCCAACCACACACTTTCCCTCTCACCCAGATCCACAGCTTCTTTTTCCCTTCAGACAAAGCAGGTTTTCCAGGGATATCAAGCACAGCATAAAATGATGCAAGAAGGCTATGTACAAATTCTCATAACGAAAGCTGGACAAGGCAACCAATTAGGAAAAAAAGGGTTCCAAGAGCTGGCAAAAGAGTCAGAGACAACTCCCACTCTCACTATTAGGAGTCCTATAAAAAATCCAACCTAAACAACTATAGAATATATGCACAGGACCTAGTTCAAGCCCATGCATGGCCTGTGATTGTTGCTTCATTTTATATGAGCTTCTATAAACCTTGCTTAAACGGATTCTGTGGGCCATGTTCTCCTGGTGTCCCTGACCTCTCTGGCTCCTGGAAGCTTTTGTTCCTCCATCCTTTAGGTTCTCTGAGATCCATTTACCTAATAGTTGTCTGTGGATCTCAATGTCTGCTTCTACCTGATGATAGAAGAAGCTTCTGTGATGTCATTTGGGCTAGGCAGTGATCTATGAGTATAACAAAATGTCATTAGGAATCTTTTCATTGACTTTTTGTTCCCAACTGTGTTTGGCTAAGTCTCTGGACTATCTAGCCTCTGGTTTATGGCCATCCAGGCAGTGTCAGAGGTGAGCTCCCTCTCTTGGTTTCAGCCCCACGTTAGACCAGTCATTGGTCATCCATTCCCACATGTTCTGAGCCATCATTGCCCCAGTACACTTTCAGGCAGGACAGTTAGTAGGTCAAAGGTTTGTGTTTGGTTTTAGTGTCCCAGTCTGAACACTAGAAACCTTGGCTGGTCACAGAAAATGGCCTGTTCCTGGATTTGAGGATAACTTGGAGGAGGGTGATGTAAAACCTAGCACAGTGGAAAAATCTTGGAATCTATGAGGGTGATCCTAGTGAGAACTCCTAGTAATAGGGGATATAAAATTCTTAAAAGAGAAAACTGAAATGGCTGAAAAATACTCAAGAGAAACTACTTGGAGATTTCATTTTTTACCTGTCAGAATGACTAACATCAATAAAATAAATGACAGCTCATGTTGGTGAGGATGTGGAGCAAGAAGAACAGTCCTCCATTGCTGATGGGAGTACAAACTTGTACAACCACTATGGAAATTACTTTGGTGGTTACTTAGGAAGATGAGAATGACATAAAGATTCAGCTATACCACTCTTAAGTATATATGCACAGGATGTTTCATCCTACAACAGAGAGAATTGCTCAGCTCAACCATGTTTGCATCTGCTTTATTCATAATATCCAGACACTGGAAACAACCTAGATGTCCCTGAGAAGATGAATGGATAAAGAAAATGAGGTATATTTATACAATTGAATACTACTCAACCATTAAAAAATAAAATTCAAAGGCAAATTGGTAAAATTAGAGAAAAATCATCATGAGTGAGGTAACCCAGACACAAAAAGACAAATATGGTATGTATTCACTTTTATGTAGATATTACCTGTTAAGTCAATGATAAGAAGCTACAATGCATATAACCACTGATGTTAGCTATAGTTTAAGGGCCTGAGTGTTTGTGGGGATGATAGCTCTCCTTCCCTAGGAAAGAGAAATAGAAGAGATAACTATTGACAGATGATGGAGGATCTAGAATAACCAGATAAATGAGAAGGAAAGACAAAAAACAGACACAGGAGGGTATATAGGAAGAGAAAGCTAAACTTAAGGGCCACTTATAGAAGGTAATATGAAAATGCAATAGAAGTTTCATAAAATATATACATGTATGTAGGTGATCTAAATGAAATTGCCAAACCACAAAGAGATGGAGCCCAACTAGACAACTCTTGTCACCAAATTAAGCTTCTAATACTGGGATTGGGTTAAATATAATTGAGTTGTTTGCCAAGGGGATGTCATAGGAATTCCAAAACAACCCAAGGTGTTGACAAGATTATAGGTTGCTCTCCACAAACTGACTGCAAGGCTCTATTGCTGAAGACAACACCTATACAACTCCTTGAACATGGAGAAGTTGAGTTAGTGCTTACCCAGAGCCTTTATATACAGGAAGGTATTTTGTATGCTATCCAAAGAGAAATATAAACACTATGTCAGCCATAAATCCCTTGACCTGCAGTGGTGTACTCTGTGTAAGATATACTAGGGCACTGGTGGCAGGAAGCTTGTAGGAGTAACCAACCAATATCAGATTTGAATCAAGGCCCAGTACACAAAAAAGAACTGTTACAAACTATTTCTCTAGTGACCAAAACCTGAGATTAGATAGCCCAGGTACCTAGGATAAAACCAAATACTACTGTTCTACTAAAGAAATGTAGCAATAAAATGACTTCCTGTGGGACCAGGTAGCCATGGGGAGCAGGCTCAGAGCAAGAGTGGGGCCGAGGCATGTCCAAACCCAAGAAATCTCATCCTGAGATTGGAAGGATAGGACCCCACCTCCATTGCCATGAGCCTGCATGTTCTGGTGAATGTAGCCCTGTGTCCCCACCTTTGCTCCAGGAGGAGGCCACATAGTCCAGTAGCCAGGTTAAACTATCTCTCCTCTTATAAGGTCATATTCAGCAGCACCTGAAATTCCTCCTTATGCAAATAAGGCATTCCTGTACCCTGGCCCCGGCCAATGATGTACACTTACTTAGAAATCCCCTACCCACCTCCCCCAAAAGTTTAAATAGCCTTTGTTACCTCTTTAAAGGAGCTTTCTCCCTGAATGAAGCTGCTTCCTGAGAGCCCCAGAGGTCTCTTTAGTTCCTGGAAGTCCTGCTTTGCTTCCTCTCTCAGGATCTACCAGCTGTGATCATGGGCTAATCAGGCTGTTATGCGTAGGGAAGCGGAGCCTGAACATCAGCTTCTAATGACATTCTGTTATACTCATAAATCAGTGCCTTTCCCAGCCATATGATGAGAAACTTCCTCTTTCAGCAGACGGGAACAGATACAGAAACCGACAGCCAGACATTATGCAGAAGGAGAGAGACCTTGGAGCACTTATTCCTAAAAGTGATGTCTTCATCAAATCCCTCCCCTCAGGGCTCAGTGACAAACAAACAAACAAACAAACAAACAACACTGTTGAAGGGGAGGCACAGAGTGTAAGAGCCAAAGCCAGGCACAAAGGTTAGAGGACACAAAGTAAACAAGGCCTTCTAAATTCAAGATGACAGATGGACATATAAAACCACAAAGACTGAGGCAGCAGGCTCAGGGGCCTGCACAGGTCTGCACCAGAATGGGTCCTAGAGCTAAAAGGAAAAGGGAACACATGCTCCTATTCCTCATCCAGAAGCTATCTCCAGTTTGATAACCACTTACAAATGAAAATTTAGTCTTCTTCCAGGAAGTCTCACTGGGGAAATAAACTGCTCTTGAGGATAGGCTGTATGCTCAACAGAATATAGAAAATAGAAAATGAAAATGGCATATTTTAAGGTTTCTTTCTTGGAATATTAAATCATGACTTTTAAAAATTAACTTTTATTTTTAGATTATTTTATTTTATTTTTTTCTTACCCTACAGTCCTTGATGTATATATTATGGATTCCTAATTGTGCAAACAAGTGGGGCTCTATGTTTGTTTCTTATGGCTTTTCTTGGGCTCTTTCCCTTCTGCTTGTTAGGTTTCATTTTTTTTAAATATAATTGTGTTTGTTTTTATTTTATCTTATTATACCTTATTATTGTCTCTTAGATGCCTGTTTGTTTTCTAATGAGAGACAGAATGTGGGTAGATCTGGATGGGTGGGGAGGTAGGGAAGAACTGGGCAAAGTAAAGGGAGAGAAAAGCATAATCAGGATATATTGTATGAAAAATATCTATTTTAAATAAAAGAAAAAATATTTCAAGGTATAAACAACTGTAGATATAAACATAGGTATTTAGAATACAATTGAGAATCATATTAATTTAAGAAAGGGGCAGTAGTATGTTCTCCTGTAGGTCCATGACCAGTCACAGGTATGAGGCCAGGACAATTACAGTACTGTGTATGAATTCCATCTTATTGAGTGTGGCTTCTCCAGTTTGACAGCTGTACACTTGAAAATATCTGCCTTTTAAAAAATAACCGACCGAGCCCTACTCATGCTCTCCAAATACTCACGTGTTGGAGACTACCCACTGGAGCATGCTTGACCTACCAGGTGCTAAGTCCTTAACAAATTCTGTTTTGATTTGTTTTGGTCTTTTGTTGTCTGTCTTTTCTTCACTCCCTCCCCCACCCCCCCACCTCCTGAGGGGAGTAGGTTGGGAAGTGGAAACATGAACAGTGTATAAATAGAAAAAGAAAAGAAATCTTTGATCATCTCTCTAAGAAACTATAAAGTATCAGTGACTTCTGGGTTAGGGTGGCTTCTTGAGTAGCTCAGGCCTCCATGCTGAAAGGTTGACTCCCTTGTACAGGTACAGGACAGGAAACCACAATATGCTGAGTTCAGGAGTGCACTGATCCTGTTGTGTCCTAAAGACACTGTTTCAGTTTAGTCCTCCTAATCCTCTGTGGTAGACTCTTCATTCTAAGACTAAATAGAGAATTCAATTCCTGTAGGAGTTTGAAAAAAATGAATTTTAACTATGCTCTGAAGGCTTTATTTTTATTTTAAAAACTTGATATTGGTAGTAAAAAAAACCTTGCAAATTATTTCCATTTTCAAATACTCATGTATATGATTCAATTAATATTTAGCAAACTTTTATAATAATTGTGAACTAAACAAACAGGCTTCATTGGTCTTTAGCATTATACTTGAATTGAGATGCACTGAAGGCACCCAATGCTTTCAAGCCAGATTATCAAAATCTTGGTGAATTTTATTGGCATTATTTAATAAGAAAATTGCTTCTCATCTCAAGTTCTTTCCCCTTCTGTTTAGTTTACTTGCTGTTCTTGTTGTGTCAGGAGGAATTTCACATCCCTTTGCAGAATGAAACTTACTGAGCTTGTATTTCTTTTGCCAGATCTATAATTTCTATTTTTTCATCCTTGGGGATTGCCTGTTCACATTAGTGAAAGCTGAGTAAACATATCAAGCAAACAAAAACATTCCCTTTACTTGAGTACCTGGTAACATGGGTGCAGTTATCATTGCTAGCAATATTTTATCTCAAGGATAATTTAAAGTATTGCTTTTAATTATGACTAGAGGGCTAAGCTTGATCTAATATTACATGTCTGAATCATTTATAAAATCATAAGTCCCTTTGCAAACATTTTGGAAAGTTGATTTGTACATAGTACCTTTATCATTAAAGTGTGTTTAAAATATTCTTAATTAAATTTTGTTAACAATATTAGGAACTTGAAATCACTGTGGTGAACAAAAAGCCCTTGGCATGTACTCCTAAGAAGGCAACACAGCACTTTTTCACCTGGAATTTTAATTTGCAAGTTCAATATCTTTGTCTAAATAAATGCAATATAACTTCTTCCTATAGATACCATCACAGCTAGATGCTCCAAATTAGATCAAAATCCATCTCAGCAATCCATTAAATAGTGCTTGAGGGCTGACAGGATTTCTTTGCAGTTTGGTACTTGGCACTGTTGGCATTCATCAGAGATTTAAAATAATTTCTTAGATCTATCTTAGCTCTTCTTATTAGATCCAACCATTAAGCAAATTTTCATACTTCCCAAGTAACAAAGCAAAAGGCAGTGGAGGTCATTATTTAAAAGAAAACACTAAAATTTCTGTTGTGGATTTATTTCCTTTTATACATTTACTTCACACTTTTAATTCTCCACCCCCAAGGATAGACTATACCCACTACATAAGAGGTACAGTGTGTAATTTGGATGTTTCATAAGTCATTTCTTTTTGTGTATCATTACTGTAAACATTTTAATGTCTATTTAACAAGTGACCAAAACCCAAGAAAAGTTATATTAGGAAAATATACTTAAATGGTCTAGTGGGAGAGGGAAATGGCATGTGAAACCCCATGTAAATAAAATAATTTTGTGATAACCAGTAGATACTCCTTTGAGACAAATAACCTTATACAAAGATTCATTTTTTTCCAAGTGTTATCTACCTAAATTGCTTTTGATGCTACCACAAGGGAACAATAAATAATTCCTTCATGCAAGAAGGCTATTGCTTCTCTTCTATTGAGACTTTGCTTTGATGAACAGTTATTACTGATAAGAGTTTGCACTGCCAACCAGCAAGATTCTATTTAGGCTATATAGTGAATACATATGAGGCTATTCTAAGAATTATTACATTTGAAATAAGGTAGCTTTCCCTGATTTTCCTCACTTCAATATGATTTCTCATAAGGTCAAAAGAGAGCTATAGGTGAATATTTGTAAGACTGCTTGCTGTGGCCCATTGAGAAGGATATGTATACCATTGTTTATGTGGTTTTGATTTTGTTAATTTGGTTACTGTCTCTGTGCCTTTCAGTTAGTCTGGCTAAAGGTTTGTCTATCTTGTTGATTTTCTCAAAGAACCAGGTCTTGGTTTTGTTGATTTTTGTATTGTTCTTTTTGGTTGTAACTGATGGACTTCATTCCTGAGTTTGACGATTTCCTGCTGTCTATTCCTCTTGAGTTTGTTTGCTTGCTTTTTTTTCTTCTAGGGCTTTCAAGAGTGCTATTAAGTTGCTAGTATGAGATTTCTCTGGGCTGGAGAGATGGCTCAGCCGTTAAAGACTAGGCTACAGCCAAAAATATGAGAGATTGCTACAATTTCTTTATGAAGGCACATAGTGCTATGAATTTTCCTCTTAACACTGCTTTCATTGTGTCCCATAAGTCTGAGTATGTTGTGCCTTCATTTTCATCAAATTCTAGGAAGTCTTTAATTTCTTTATTTCTTCCCTGACCAAGTAATAATTGAGTAGGAAGTTGTTCAATTTCCATGAGTATATGGGCTTTCTGTTGTTTCTGTTGTTGAAGTCCAGCCTTAATCTGTAGTAATCTGATAGAATCCTTGGGATGTTTCAATATTCTTATAGCTGTTGAGGCTTCCTTTATGTCTGATTAAATGATCAATTTTGGAGACGGTTCAATGACGTTCTGAGAAGAAGGTATTTTCTTTTTATTTTGAATGAAAGATTCTGTAGATATCTGTTAAAATCATGTCCTTCATAACATCTTTTAGTTTCATTGTTGCTCTGTTTAGTTTCTGTTTTGATGACCTGTCCATTGGTGAGAATGGGATATTGAAATCCCCTACTATTATTGTGTGGGGTTCAGTGTGTCATTTGAACTTTAGCAAAGTTTCTTTTATTAATGTAAATGCTCTTGAATTTGATAATAGATGTTTAGAACTGAGATGTCATCTTGGTAGATTGTTTTTCTTTGATGAGGATGAAGTGTCCTTCTCCATTTCTTTTTATAACTTTTGGTTGAATTTCCATTTTATTTCATATTAGAATGGCCACTCCAGCTTGTTTCTTGTGTTTGCCTTCTTGAAAATCTCTTTTCTAGCACATTATTCTGAGGTAGTGTCAATCTTTGTTTCTTATATGCAGCAGAAGGATGGATGCTGTTTATACATCCAGTCTGTTAGCCTGTGTCTTTTTATTGGGGAATTGAGTCCATTGATGTTGAAAGATATTAATGACCAATGATTGTTAATTTGTGTTATTTTGATGTTGGAGATGCTACTGCCTGTGTGTTTTCTCTTTTAGTTTTGCTGTAAGATGATTTGTGTGTGTGTGTGTGTGTGTGTGTGTGTGTGTGTGTTTTCTTGGGTATAGTTACCCCCCTTGTGTTGGAATTTTCCTTCTAGTATTCTCTGTAGGGCTGGATTAGTAGAAAATATATTGTTTAAGTTTGTTTTTGGTCATGGAATGTCTATCCAGCTATGGTGATTTAGAGTTTTGCTGGGTATAGTAGTCTTGTCTGGCATCTGTGGTCTCTTGGGGTCTGTAAGACATTTGTCCAGGATCTTCTGGCTTTTAGAGTCTCTGTTGATAAATCTGGTGTAATTCTGATAAGTCTGTCTTTATATGTTACTTATTCTCTTTTCCCTTACATTTAGTGTTTTGATTATTATGTGATTAGAGGATTTTTTTTCTGGTGTAATCTATTTAGTGTTCTTTAAGCTTGTATGTTTATGGGCATCTCTTTCTATAGGTTAGAAAAGTTTTCTTCTATAATTTTGATGAATATGTATTCTGGCTCTTTAAACTGAGAATCTTCTTTCTGTTCTTTTCCTACAATTCATAGCTTTGGTCTTTTCATTGTGTCCCACATATCCTGGATGTTTTGAGTTAAGAACTTTTTACATTTGGCATTTTCTTTGACTGATGTGTCAGTTTTTTTCTATGGTGTCTTCTACACCTGAGATTATCTCTTATCTTCTGTTGGTGATGCTTGAGACTGTAGTTTCTGTTCTCTTTCCTCCGTTTTCTATCTCCAGGGCTGCCTCTATTTATACTTTCTTTATTGCTTGTATTTCCATTTTTAGATCTTGGACGGTTTTATCCATTTCCTTCTGTTTGTTTGTATTTTCCTGTATTTCTTAAAGGGATTTGTTTCCTCTTTAAGGGCTTCTACCTGTTTGATTGTATTTTCTTGTATTCCTTTAAGGTAATTATTTATATCCTCTTTAAATGCCTATGTGATCTGCATGCTTTGGGGTTTAAGATCAGGGTCTTGCTCTTCAAGTTTGTAAGGATATTCAGGGATTACTATAGTAGGATAGCTGGGTCCTGGTAGTACCACATTGCAATGGCTTCTGTTGCACTTGTCTTTCAGAATCTGGTTGTCTCTGGTGTTGGCTGGCCTAGGTATCCCTGGTTGAAAGGCAGATCTGTGGTGCAAGGTTTGATGCGCAGATTTATGACTGCAAGTATCTATGCAGACTGGAAGAAGGACATTAAACATTTTGAATCCAATAAAGGCTAAAAGAAAATTACCATGGCATATTTAAGTTGAAGTTCAAAGAAATTCATCCTTTCTGCAGTCTTATATGATAAAATTCAATTTTATATCACAAAATGTGAAATTAATGAGCATGATAATGGTATTGTTTGAGTGTGTTTTTTTCACCAAGAATTCATTTGTTGAAATTTTGTTCTCCATAGTGTTGGTCTTAAGAAGTGGTGTGGCCTTTAAGATGTTAGGCCTAATGGGAGTTCAGTTGCTGACTGTGGTGATTTGAAAGAGAAATGTCCTCTGTGGTTTTAGCAATTTAAAAATTTGTATCTAGTTGTTGGTGTTATTTTTCGGATGTTTTGGTTGTACTCCTGTGCTGGAGGAAATATGTCACTAAGGATAGACTTTGATATTAAACGTCTCTTCCCATTTCCAGTTTGCTTTCTCTATTTTGTGTTTTGTTGAAAAGATGAGTTCCCAGCTGCCTGTTGCTACTACCACATTGTTACCACTATTATGTACTCAAAATTTCTGGAACCATAAGTCAATATGAATCTTTTTCTTCTTTATGATGACTTTGTCATAGTGAGTTTTTTTGTTGTTGTTTTAAAAAAACAGATTCATTTCTTTCTGTATTTTATTATTTTTATATCCTTACTGCATTTCCCCTTTCCTTTCCTCCTAACCTCTTCCCCCACCTCAGTTATGCACCTCCACCCCTAAATTGAGCAATACTCCATTGTGTAAGTGTTCTACATTTTCTTTATCCATTCTTTGGTTGAGGAACATCCTTCATATGCTACTTGGCCTTTCTTCTTTGCAGCTTTTAATATCCTTTTTTTGTATGTTTCCTGTTTGGGCAATTATTTATTGGGGAAACGTTTTTCTGTTCCAATATATATTTCATCTTCTTTATGCTTCTTGTTCTTTTAGAGGCATGTCCTTTTTTTTTTTTTTAAATTCACTTTGTATCCCATTTGCTATCCCCCATCCAGTTCATTTCTTCCCACAGTCCCTCCTTTTGTCCCCCCACCCGTCTTCCCCCTCCTTCTTCCTTGAGAGAGTGGAGATCCTCCCTGGGTATTCACCCACCCTGGCACATCAAGTCTATGAGGTCTAGGTGCTTATTCTCTCACCGAGGCCAGACAAGACAGCCAATTTGAGGGGACAAATTCCAGAGACAGGCAAAAGCTTTGGGGATAGCCCTCTTTCCAGATGTTCATGGCCCACATGAAGACTGAGCTGGACATCTGCTACATATTTTTGGAAGGCCTATGTCCAGACCATGTATACTCTTTTATTCAGTCTCTGAGACTCCCCAAGGCTCCAGGTTAGTTGACTTTGTTGGTCTTCCTATGGAGTTCCTATTCCTTTCGGGCCCTAAATTCTTCCCCAACTCTTCATTAAGAGTCCCCAAGCTCTGACCAATGTTTGGGTGCAGGTCTCTGCATTTGTCTGAGTCAGCTGCTGGGTTGAGCCTCTCCAAGGACAGCAATGCTAGACTCTTGTCTGCAAGCATAACAAAGTATCATTAGTAATGAGAGTGATTGGTACTTGGCCATGAGATAGATCTGTGTTCTTGCTTGGCTATTCCCTCAGTCTCTGCTCCATCCCCTGTCCCTGCATTTTTTGTAGGTAGGATAAATTTAGGGTTGAAAGTTTTGTGGGTGGGTTGGTATCCTTATCACTGCACTGGGATTCCTGCAAGCCACAAAAGATGGCTTCTTCATGTTCCATATCCCCACTGCTATGAGGTTCTGCTAAGTTCACCCCCATTGATTCTTGGGAACTTCCTCTGTCCCATATCTCTGTTAAGTACTCCAGATTCCTTTCCCCTATTCCCCACCCCTTCCAGCTGAAGACTCCATCCATTCTCATGGCCATCTGGCCATCTCTACTTTTTCCCCACACTTGATCTAGAAACACCTCTTCCCCACCTCTTCCATTCCTTCTCCCACTCAGTTCCCTCTCTCTATCTGCTTCCTATGACCCACTTCTAAGAGAGATTCAAGCATCCTTACTTGGGCCTTCCTTCTTGTTTAGCTCTTTGGGTCTATGGAGTGTAGTGTGGGTATCTTGAATTCTAGGGCTATTAATCTCTTATAAGTGAGTATTTATATACATGTCCTTTTGGGTCTGGGTTACCTCACTCAGGATGATTTTCTCAGGTTCTATCCATTAGCTTACAAATGAATATTTTTAGAAATGATAAAGCCCAAGGACAGCCCAAACAAACTTTGTAGAAAATAATAAAACTAAAGTATCATAAATCAAGACTCCAAAATAACATGCACTAACAAGAACCCAATAGTTTTGACAGAGAAACTGAGAAAATTAAAGGAATATAATACAAAATTTAGAAATAGATCCATATATGCATGGTCATGTAATTTTTTAAAATATATTTTTGTTGGATATTTTATTTACATTTCAGGTGTTATCCCCTTTCCTCATTTCCCTCCCCCAACCCAGAAACTTTCTATCCCATCCCCCCCTCCTCCTGCCACTATGGGGATGTGCTCCCACCCACTCCCACCTCCCTGCCCTTGAATTCCCCACACTGGAGAATCCAGCCTTCAGGGTACCAAGGATCTTCTCTCCTACCTATGTCCTATAAGGCCATCCTCTCCTACAAATACAGCTAGAGCCATGGGTCCCTCCCTATGTGCTCCCAGGCTGGTGGTTTAGACCCTGAGAGTTGATTGGTTGGTATTGTTGCTCTCCCCATGGGGCCCCAAACCCTTTCAGCTGCTTCAGTCATCTCTCTCACTCCTCCATTTGGAACCCCATGATCAGTTAAATGGTTAACTGTGAGCAACCACCTCTGTATATTTCAGTCTCTGGCAGACCTCTAAGGAGACAGCTATATCAGGCTCCTGTCAGCATGCACATCCTGGCATCCACATCAGCGTCTATCTTTGGTGACTGTACATGGGAAGGATATCCAGGTGGAACAGTCTCCAGGTGGCCCCTCCTTCAGTTTCTGTTCCACTCTTTGTCTCCAAATTTATTCCCATGAGTATTTTATTACTCCTTCGAAGAAGAACTGAAGTACCCACACTTTGGTCTTTCTTATTCATGAGTTTTATGTGGTCTGTGAGTTGTATCTTGGGTATTTTGAGCTTTTGGGCTAATATCCAATTATCAGCGAGTGCATATCATGTGTGTTCTTTTGTGATTGGGTTACCTCACTGAGTATGATCACGTAATTGATGAAGAAGAACTATGTAAATGAGAAAGAAATGTTTTACCCCTGTGATGCTTGGCCCAGGGAACACCACTATTTGGAGGTATGGCCTTGTTAGAGTAGGTGTGGCCTTGTTGGAGTAGGTGTGTCACTGTGGGTGTAAGCTTTAAGACCCTACTCCTAGATGCCTGGAAGCCAGTATTCTGTTAGTAGCCTCCTTTAACAGTATTCTGTTAGAACTCTCAGCTCCTCCTTCACCATGCCTGCTTGGATTCTGCCATGTTCCTGCCTTTATGATATGGACTGAACCTCTGAACCTGTAAGCCAGCTCCAATTAAATGTTGTCCTTATAAGAGTACCCTTGTTTATGGTGTCTGTTCACAGCAGTAAAACTCTAAGACAACCTCCAAAATGAATCATTTTGATATCTATTCCTAAAGACATTTGTAAAAGTACTATCTATCAAAAGAAACCAATTCTCTAGTGCTAGGAAAATGAATTTATGTTTAACAGTTAGAGTGTCTGCTGGTTTTCCATATGAGAGTTTCCAGCATCCACATTGTGTCTCACAAGCATCCATAACTCTAGTCCCAGGGGTTCTGACATCTTCTTCTGACATTTTCTGAAACCAGACTTGCACATATTGCACGTAAATGCATGTAAGGAAAACACTCATAGACATAAAAATGTACAAAAGAAAAGCCTAAAAACAAACTGCAGTAACTGCAGTTTTAAGTGAATGGAAATTTGTGTGTGAGAAAACAACCAATCTTATAGAATATAATATAAGAAATATTTTTATGATAATTTGAAGAAGTAACATTTCCTCATGCAAAACTCAAAAGGATCCAGTCAGTGGTAGCACGTGCCTTTAATCCTTTTTTTGTGCTTAATCCTTTCTATTCATTCTGTAATCTGCAGGGTCTGTTGTGGTTGGTTACACTAAACCTTGAGAAGACTGGCCTATGTCTTTCAGTGTGGGATAGACATCAAGAGAATATAGTACTGACTTGTTATTATTTTATGTTTAAATGTACAGAATCTGTTTTGTGCTACGCAAAGTATTTCCAATATACTATGCCATTGTTTCAGAGATGTTATTTGTCTCAGCATACTATGTATTAGTTTTCAAAGCTTTATACTTAGCTTATGTTTTTTCCCCACTTTGAATTCTTATGTTTAACTTGGCCTCTGTTTTTCTTTTACCAGAGGCCTTCCTTAAATATTTGCTTTTGCATCCATTTAAAAGTGTCTTGTATTCATTATCCAGAAAGTGACTGGAGGATATATTTTCACCAATACAAAAGAGTAAATCAGTAAAAACAGATTAAAGAAACAGGAGGAACTGTGCAAGAAATTACCAGCACAACAGTCATTCAACAAGTCTGGGTGTTTTGCTTTATGCACAGCTTTTTAAAGGCATTTTTAATAGTTTGAATTTTTATGTCATAGTTCTTATAATTTCATTGTCATAGTTTTTCTTATAGTACATAAATATGTGTATCTGTGTAATTAAAAGTATTTGTTTTTACAGTGTTTATGTTTTCATTCTTTGCAAAACTCCTTTTATAATTTAAGCTCATTCATGAATTGCCTATCTGGTTACATCTTCTTTAGATTTATTCTCCATGTTCTTTTACTTAGACTTTATTTATTTATGTATGATTCATTCATTTATTCACTGACTATCTTAGGTTGCTCTGGAATTTGCAATCCTTGGCTTCAGCCTCTAAGTGCTGGGATTACTGGTGTGCACCACCAATCTCTGAATTTACAAATTCTTTTGAGTTATATACTGGAAAATGCATTTTGAAAACTCCTTCCCATATTAATATATATTGGTTTAATAGGACTAGGAGATGGGTTTACAATGTTTTCTTTGAACTTAATTGCTTAATATCATTTAAATTTAATTTTTTGTCTTTGCCTTAAATGTGAAAATCATTTCTTATTCTTGATTTTGTCTCTCATTCGTATGATGACATAGAACACAATAATGTAGGGTCTCTTTGCCTGTTTAGGAAGCCAAAACAATATTCCCCTCTCTTGGGTTTCCAGATGAGAGGTTTCCATCTAATGGATTACTGTAACTGAACTACTGCCCTACAAACTGATATTAAATAAGCAATTTTGAATTAATCCAGAGTCTCAGCATGGAATATCTTTACTTGACTTTTTGAGAAATAAATAATGTGATTACTACTCCTTTAATTTTTTATTATAAAATTATCATTGATGACTATTGAAGACCTCTAAACAAATTATTTACTTAGGTTCTTAAATTTAAGTGTGTGTGTGTGTGTGTGTGTGTGTGTGTGTGTGTGTATACCTGGGAATTTACCTCAGAGTCTAGTACCAGCTAAACAAGAATTCTATTACTAAGTGCATTACTCTTCTGAAACGTCATATTCTGGTAATGAAGAAATGGGCAAAAAGAAATCAACTGAATGAAGTATACTAGTGTTTGAGGCATCCTGGTTACATTAAAATTAATGTTATTTCAATTTTTACATTCACCCTAAAATTTTTAACTTTAAATATTTAGGCAAGTTCATAACTCTTTCGTGTTTTAAAATTTATGTACATGAGGGGATAATAACACTGATACTTAACTACTTTTAACTTAGATTTCACTTCCAGATCTAAATAATATACACGAGAATTAGCAATATGATTAAGAACAAAAATTATTTTATATTACTTTAAATGCTTTACATGACATGCATATGTTGGCCTTTATATTCTCTAATAATAGCATAATTGATGTAGATATATATTTTAATATTAAACATATATATATATATATATATATATATATATATATGTTTAATTACAAGACATTTAAAGCATAGTGTAACCACAGACCAAATAGTTCAGTCAGCTGAACTGAATGCTAATGTTCCCAGTATTATGACTGAAACATCACTAAGATACTCTTCAAATTTAAGCCTGATATTCAATTATGAAAAATCTAAGCCTCAGAAATCTACTATTAGCTTTGTTTTTCTTACTAGTCCAGATGGAGAAACTGTTGTTTGACACACAATTCAATGTGACCCCTATAACTTTTTACAAGACATAGATTAATGATATTTGGTTCCGGAGACTCTGGGAATGATAAGTGGCTGCTAACCTACAGACCCAGAACTTACCTATTCATATTTAAGAATTTTTTTAACTTGTAGACACAAAAGAATTAGCTCAAGCATCCCAGCAGTTCTTTAACTACATGGGTGATTAAATTGTCTGTTTGGCATGTTCAATGTTCATGGTAGATATTTTCATACTGTTCCTGTGGAAAATTTGAATGAAATCCAAACATTATATATAACTCATTGTATTTTTAAGTTGCAAAACAGACGATATTTTTGGCAGTACTAGGGACTGAATCCAGGGCTTCACACATGCTAGATAAATATCTTACCACTGTGGTACATCTCTAGCCCTAATTTGAAATTAGATAATTTCAAATGAGTACTATATGTTACTAAATAGTAGTTTATCAAACAAAACAAAACTGCAAATACTTCTGTGCATGTTTTCTTTTGTGGTCAGTAAGGCTGCATTTGATTCTTGAGAAAGCTAAACTAAAAATTTGCAATTTCTGTTTCCTAGTTTAAACAAAAGGTCACTTTCCTTCTACACAGAAGTTACTATGTGTGTGACTCTGAAAGATGATAGCAGTTCACTGTTTAAAAAAATAAACAACTCCTAGCTCCTATATAACTGGGACACACACACACACACACACACACACACCAGAGAGAGACAGAGATAACTAATTGAGTACATGATTTATGAAAGAATGTAAAATATTTGACCAAATGTTCACATTTTTTCCTTCAAGACAATATTTATGTAGTCATGAATGCAAGGAAATCATTAATGACAACATCTCAGGAACCTGCACACACAGAAACTTCTCACGATAAGAGCTTCAGATATCAGTAGAATTTATAAAAATAGAAAATTATTATTATTGGAAACAATTGGTAAGTCAATAAAAAGAAATATTGTTTTAGCATAGAGTTTCAGCAGGTTTTAAATACAAAGGAATACATAATCTGCATGGCTTCTATGTTCGTCAATAAATAAAATCTTAACATGCAAGAAACATAGAACTCCTTTTTTTTGAAATCAGAAAATTTTAAGTTATAGTCAAACAATGACCTAACAGATATTTTAGATTGATTATTTCTATTAGTTTTATCTTCTGATTTTTCAAAATTGTATGCAATTTAGTTTTGAAAAATAGAATGATTAAATACATGATACTAGGTCGTGATAACTTCTGAATAGGTCACATCCAGTGAAGTAATAAAATGAGGGTTCTTACTTGTTGACTGAGATTTTGCTGGTGATACTAAATGAAGTACATGTCTATGAAAAAATGTGTGTCTGCTTGTGACTCCTCTGAGAGGGTGGATCCCCCTCCTGGGTTTCCCCCCACAATGGCACATCAAGTCTCTGCAGGCCTAGGCACATCTTCTCCTTTGAGATCAAACAAGTCAGTTAGGGGAATGGGATTTACCGACAGGCAACAGCTTTAGGGATAGCCTCTGCTCCAGGGTTGTTGGGAGACCCACATAAAGACCAAGTTTTACATCTGCTACATATGTGCGAGAGGTTCTAGGTCCAGCCCGTGTATGCTCTTTGGTTAGTTATTCAGACTCTGAGAGCCCCAAGGGTCCAGGTTAGTTGACTTTGTCTTCCTGTGGAGTTCTATGGGGTGACTTTAGCTGAGACTCCTAGCAGTGGAGGTATGGAAGACCCATGTCTTTGATAAGCACCAATCTCTGACACTATTAATGATACTCTTTTATGCTTACAGACAGGAGTCTAAACATGACTGTCCTCTGAGAGTCTGCACCTAGCATCTGACTCAGACAGATGTACACACCCACAGCCAAACAGTGGATGGAGCTCAGGGACTCGTATGGAAGAGTTGGGGGAAGGACTGAAGGTCCTGGTGGGGATAGAAAAATATATTCTCAAATGAAAAAGAGTGAACCTCGAGGCATAGTTTATATGAATATTCTTTATAAGACAGCATAGAGAAGAATGATGTAACAAAATAAAGGCTGTATAGTAAGAGATTTTACTTAGCAGCAAAATAAGCAATTTATGTTTAAAACGAAACTTTTCAACAGTCAAGAATGAAAAAAGATAAAAACACCAGTTTACATTAAAATACAATTTATTCCTTCATCAATTATCGGTGAAACATTTCCTGTTACCACATTCAAATTTCCTATTTGATAGTCATAAAATTACATTAAGATCAGTTACATAGAACAAAAAATGTGGTGCTTTCAAAAAAAAAAGAAGTGAAATAATTCCTTAGGTTAAAACAAAACAAAACAAAACAAAAGACACATTAGCTTTCACTGTGCAAGGAGACATCTTATAGACGTCCTGAGAAATGGAGAAGAATTTTGTGTAGAACAGAGCTTTGTATTTTTTTTTTTTTAAAGAAGTGTTTTGGACAAATTACCACGGTTTTATTCTTGTTAGTCATTACTGTGAACTTGGAGACAAAGGTTGAAGATTCAAGTAAGAGCACACCTCTTTGTTTGATTATCATTTTGAGATGTACTAGAAAATAAGCTGAAAGGCTCACAGGACTCCCTGTGGATTGGCCATAGTAACTATTGTATTTCACATTAGCAGTGAGCAATATTCGTGCTTTAAATATTGTGCCTTGGATTTTTATTTGCTAAATCTATTTTTACTTCCTTAGTCACTACAACTTCTAATTAGTAGCCTATTGATGTGACAAAGAAATCTAAGAATAATTATTTAATTTATTTATGGAGAATGATTTTTTCCTTAATATTGTTACTGAAAATTGAATGTGAACTAAATGTAAAAAGTAATATCTAATCAATACTTTCATTAGGACACTTTGAAGGTACAACTATGCTTGCCAATCACTGAAAATATCTCTACAAATTCCTTGTTTTGCTTAATAAAGGATACTTTATCTTTAAAACATTAAAAACAGATGCCACAGCATTACTCCACTGGTGATATATGCAATAGAAATTGCACGCCAATTAGTTTAGTGCAGTATAAGTGTACTGATTATTTATCATGGCTGACAATTGAATTATGAAAACATTCAATTATAATCAGTGGTAATTATTATTTATTGATTTCATATTATACACACATTAAAACAAAACATTTAATTATGCAGAAAAGTGGATCATTTTTTGCTGATACATGGACATTTAAATTTTCAGTTTTCCTTAAAAAACAAACAAAAATTTTTGACCAATAAACATTGATCCAAACTACAATAGACTATATTTTCAATATTTATATGAAACTTATTTGGAGTCCCCTTTAAAAGACTGACTAAGAAACATGAGCTCCTGAGTAAAATTGTATTGATTAATGTTTTTGAGACAGGATCAGCCCAAGCCTCCTGAGGGCTCGTCATCCAGGTGTGCATTGTTGTACCTTGAAAATTTTTATTCATTTAAATATGCTTTTGAATTTAAATATATATCTGGAGTGCTAAGTAGTTCATGTCATCCAAAATGAATGCACACATTGTGCAACATCGTATCAAATATCTTCTATGTAGTGTGAATATAACAAACCTCAATTCCCATCCAGATAGAACAGATAATATTTTAATGATGGAAATGAATTAGCTAGGTCTTTTTGCAAAAGTGGGGTTTTTTTTTCCTATAAAATCAGCAAAGATTTAAGGCATACTAATAATTCTATGAGATAGATTTTGTAAGATGACAGAGGGAGAAATAGAGTGAGAGGGATAGAACTTTAAAAGAGGATCATAGGCAGAGGAACAGCATATGCAAAGGCTCAGGAATGTAGGCTTGTAGGATATCTGAGTACAGCAGTTTTACTGGTATGAACGTGATAATAGGAGAGTAGTGAAAACACAATATGATATCTCACTGAACCTTATGGAGGAGCGTACTGGAATCAGTCAAATATCTGAAAGGAGGTTGTTTTAAAGGTAACAAATTCTATTCTTTAGCATAATATTCTATATAATCAATCCTTCAAACTTCTAATAGGCCTAGAGTAGTGATCAAATTGTTGCATTTTTAAAAATTGCATTTTTAAAATCAAATTATTCTGTTTAATGGAGGTTGTTACATGTAACTGTGAGTTAATTCCTTTCTTACAATGTAAGAAGTTATTTTTCCTATGTTGATGGTTTCAATTAAACTGGGTATGATACTTCTATCAAATTTCTTTTAACGTAACAGGAAAAGACAGTTTTCTTTTTAGTTCTGGAAGATGATTCCTTCCACACTTTCTTTTAGTAACAAACAGTAGATTATCTCTAGATATAAACAATATAGAAATCTACATTCTACTTGGAAAAAATGGAAGAGAAGAATTGTATACTCACTTGAACTTTCAGTTATTTGTGTATATCTAAGTCTCATATAACTGTAAACAGACAAGAATCAAGCCCAATTATTTTACTAACCTTTTCCTTTTTTCCTATAGGCTTTACAATATATCAATAATCTGGCATAAATCACTATCAGCAGAAACATACATACACACAGTACTTCCTGAAGAAAATGTATACACATCAGGTTCTCCTGGAGGATACAAGTAAACTGGGGCACTAGTGGAGTACTAGTGAACTGGGGCAGTGAAAACTTCTGTGTAACTGGAACCTATACACTGTTTACTCTGCTGTATTTATGAAGACAACATTATTCTAAGGCACAGACAACATGCGCCAAGGCTTCCTAAATAGCAGCAAATGTGAACAGATGGGTTAAGGATGTAGCTCAGGGGTAGAGTGCTTACTTATATAGAGAACTGGATTTAAGTGCCAGTATTGGAAATCAAAATTAAGAAGTTAAAGCATAAATGGTTAAGATTAGGCCTAATCAATAGCCAGGTAATCAGGCATAGAATCTATGTAGGGGTAATTTTTTTAATGGAATATTTTCCTGGGGAGTTATTTTTCAAACTTTTTGTTATGAATCAAAATTCAAGCAGCAAATATAGTTTATTTTTGTGTGTGTATGAGTAGTGACTTTCATTGCCATTTGATATTTGTCGAAATTATGTACATGGAGTTATAATAGGCAAGAAGTAAAATACATGGATCCTTCTTCAATGCTGAGACCAAAGTTCTGCAGTATTTTTAATGCAAGTCAGTTTTAAGTAACTTACAGTGTTAGATATCCAAAGTTAGAAGGACCAAATTCAAGCACATACCTACAAAGCTCTTAAAGACTTTAGGGGTATAACTTCTGACTGCCAGTGTGTACCTTGTACAACCCCCTATTTTTAAACTACATTTTTAGAAAGTTCTAAATGTGTTGAATAAAGAAGCTTCTATCTATTAACTCCCCAAGAAGACAATGTGCAGAGACCAAAACCTAAAAGTAAGAGGCAGAACAACAGTGATCACAGAATTCAGCTCAGCTATGCTGTGTTAAACAGCTGTGCTGACTTCATGACTTTTGCTGTTTCCAGTGGATATGGCTATGCCATTTGACATTTCTACTAGACAAAATTTCACAGCAAACTCCCTGTTCCTCTGGGGCTACCTTTCCATCTCCTCTTCTGCATTAATTCCTGAGTTTTAGATAGGAGTTGTATTGTAAATGTATCAACTGGGACTAGACTCCACAGTTCTACATTCTGATTGGCTGTGATTTTTGTAATTCGTCTTGGTATGTTACAAAGAGAAGTTTCCATATGTAACAACAATGAGTGAAAATAAAGGCCACAAAATGGAAACAGCAAGGAGGGGCTTCTGGGAGAGTTTGGGGGAAGGAAAGGAACAAATAAAGTAATTTTATTGTATCTTAAAAATAAAATAAATAATTAAAACATTTATGTTCATCAAACTGAGGAGATGACTCTGGCACATTGCTTGAAACACACTATGTTTTTGTACCCATGACTAAGCATTCTCATGGAGGACTGTCCAATTGTTATACTTTGTTGGAGGGAAAGTGCTAGTATTTCTTTCTCTGCTTCCACCTTGCTGTTTTAAGGAGAGGCTAATCATTTTGCTTCACTTTAGTGATGATTGCTTGTACACAAGAAGGTAATTAACAGTGCTTCTCTTTGTTTAGATCTCTTCAAATGCTCAAGGCCTTTCAGGTATTAGGACCGACCAAGAGTTGTTTTCTTAGAGAGTTTTATGTTGATCTTTCAGCAGTGATCTTATTTATCTATGTTCTGACCCATGCTGTCAGATCCCTTTGCATATATCTGGGTTTCTTCTCTAATCCCAGATGCAGGGATGTGATTTTAGCTTTGATCCTGGCATTCCCTGCCCCATCCTGCATTCCAAAATGTAGTTTTTTACTCTGTCTCCTTGACATTCTCCTTTTCTTTTATTACATCTCACCATTCCCTTTCTTACAGTTCTTATTTTTTTTCTTCTCATTGTTACTAATATTTTCATTTGGGAAAGCCAGAATTTACATATTATAAAATTTTGAAAAGTAATCTTTACAAATAAATGATAAAATGTAACAGAAGTAACACTAACACTATGGAAGACACTATTCTAGGCCCTCCTTATACAATCTCACAGATGCCTGTGAGCAAGACAGAATTGTGTTAGATTACAGATCAGAAAACTGAGGCACAAAATAGCTAAGTATTTTGCTTAAGAGCACTCATGTAGTAAATTGGAGAAGCAAGCTTTGGATCTTTGAAGTCTGGTTGCAGATTTGACTCCTGGAAGCAATCTGCTAGACTGCATTCTCGGACAGAAATAGCTAAATTTGACCTGAAGGATTCTTGTAGTAGTGAAGAGATTACTGTGCTCAATGAAGGAGTCAGTGAACTGTAAAGAAACAAACTGTACAAGTACTGCCCATGCTGCAATGAGATAGCTTGGGTTTGTCTTCGTTTTCATAAAGTGTTCCTCTTCACTGGTGAGTGAATGGCCAGCTTTGAATTTGTCAAAAGTAAATAAAATAACCAATAAAAAAGTTTCTAACACACTTGCACGAGCACGGGCACACACACAAAATTTTTGCTAATTTAAGATGTAAAAAAAAAGTAAAATAAAAGTAATCACTGTTCATCTGAGTTATGAGGAAAATAATAGAATCAATTTCATAATGATGCCACGAAGATGCAAAAAGAGGTTTCATACACAGTTCTTAGCATATGCGCAAACATACAACTTTTCAGTAAAAGCTAGTTAAGCAAGCAACTTCATTACATTTTTAAAAAATTCACCCAGCTTTCTGGTTAGATCCGCTCAGAAGCACAGCTCCCTGAGCTCTTTGCATGAATTTAAACAAAAATAAAAATCCTGCAGTATTCTCTTCAAATGATTCTCATGCAGGTGTGAACTTATGTTTCTTGTTTCCCTTTGCAGAGAAAAAGCAACAAAAATGAAATACATTAACTCCTCCAATCTACTGAGTATCTCCATCTTCAGTTCATTGTTCTCCCAATCAGATAAATGGACCTTTTATCTCACCCAGTTATACAGAAGATAGATAATCTTTTTTTTTTTTTCTTTTCTCAAATCTGAGCCGGATATTTTACAAAAGATAAATATAAATTTCTACTTTTGCTTTGTGCATTTTTAACATCTCTCAGCAGTGATTTTAAATACTTATCTTATTAACATCACATTGACAAACTTCCCGAGTTAATGTACATAAAACATGAAGAATAGATATATTTAATAAATTTCAAATAGATTTAAATACTATTTATTTATTTATTTTGGTTTTTCAAGACGGGGTTTCTCTGTATAGCCCTGGCTGTCCTGGAACTCACTCTGTAGACCAGGCTGGCCTCAAACTCAGAAATCCTCCTGCCTCTGCCTCCCAAGTGCTGGGATTAAAGGTGTGTGCCACCACTGCCCGGCTTAAATACCTTTTATTAAAAATGTATCACATAATCAAACTGAGTGTTTTTTCTTTGGGGAAAGATATATATATATAATTTTATAATTTACTCAATGCAGAGATATAACAAATAAATTCCATAAGGCTCAGGCAAAAACAGTGATGCAACTCAGTAATCTTCCTTTATTCATGGTGATACGGTGTAACATTCCTGTAAACTTTTGAAACATATGTGGCACAATATAATACTACATTATAAGATTACTTATACATACATGTATGAATTTATAAATTACACTTAGTAACAGAAGAATAACTACAATAATAAAATAGAACAATTTATAACAATGTACCATACTAAAATCCATGTGAGTGTGCTCTGTCTTGTATTTCTCAAACTTAAAATATTGGACTGTTCATCTTAACTACATCACCCCACATCATTTTTCTTTATTAAGAATTTTCACCTTTCCTCTTAAGGGTCTTATGTTTGGCATATCCAATTTGCCAACATTATTGTGCTTGTACCTTGGGACCATTATTAAGGAAAACCAGGGTTATTTGAACACAGGCATTGCAATATTTTGGCAGTCAATATGATAACCAAGATGGCTGTTAAGTGACTAATGGGTTACTAGCCTAGCATACAGCCTGGATGCACTAAACAACAGATGATTCAAATCCTATGTGGGATCACATGGGATTGAGCAGAATGGCAGGAGATTTCATCATCTTACTGAGAATGACAAGCAATTTAATACTCATGAATTGCATGTTTTTGAAATTTTCCATTAATATTTTTGGATCCCAGTTGACTGTGGGTAGCTGAGACAGCAAGAAGTGAAACCAGAGGAGGGTGGGAGTGCTATATAAACATATCATGCTAAAAATAACCATTTTGAGAAAATTAATGTTTAGGTAAAGAAAATTAAAATAAGTCTTTACTAATCTGAAAAATAGTTATCACCAAAAGATCCCAAAATACTAATTATTAAAATAATAATCTTCTTAATTATGAAAATTATATATTTAATATATGCTAAACACATAGACTCTGCTTTAGAATTAGCAATAACAATCATTCATATAGCCTACCAAATCATATAAGGCAAAATTTATAAAAACAGCAGACTTGGTTCCAGGCCACCACAATAAAGCAAATCTTATGATTAAAAGAGTCATACAAACATTTTTTTCATTTCCAAGTACATGTAAAAGATATTTATACAGAATCTGTACATATACAATCAAGTGTGTAGTAATATTATATTCTTAAAAAGTAATACATATGGTAAACATGTTCTGTTAGGTAAACAACTACAACTACAACAATAATAAAAGATGTGCTTGATGCAAGGTTTCCACAAACCTTTAGTTTCTAAAAATCACAGGATAAAGCAAATCTACTAAAATGAGATGGCATTGTATAATATTAACCTATTTGTCTATTTAAGAAACATGTATGAAAATCAAACTATAAGCCAGGCTCAGTAGTTGGCCCTTGAAGTGTCATATAGATGAATATAAAACGATCCCTAATCTGGTTTAACCTGATTCTAGGTCATAACCTAAGATTGTAAGTTAAAATTCCACATGCTTTAAGAGAGTTACAAAGTACCATCAAAGTTCAAAGAGAGAGAGAGAAGGGGGTGGGGATCCTATTTCTGACTGGGAATAGAAGAGAAAAGGAATGAGATAGTATTTCATGGCAGTGCATTGAAATTTAGTTTTAAAGTATGGATAAGCTTGGGGTAAATAGAGATGGGGGAATGTGCAATAATGCACTCAACATAGAATGATGATGGCCCTGCGCATCAGCACCATGTTGGAAATATTGTAACAAGTTTAAGTATTGTGACATGTGATACTAATCTGTGTTCAAGCAACATGTCACTAACTATTTGAGAAAATGACAAAGAGATAGATTAAAGACGTAGCATAATTCTAAAGAATTGGATATTTGTCTGATATTTAAATGGAGTAATAATGAATATTTTTAATGAGATTATAGCAAAATTTCATTAACCAATAATGTGGTCTGGCATGAAGGCCTGTTTCTGTACTCCTAGTATTTGGGAGGCCGAGGCAGGAAGAATAGAAGCTGAAGCTACCTGAAAAATGTTGAGAGATCTTGTCTGAAAAGAATATGAGATAGAAAAGTAAAGAATGTAGAACAAAGGAAAATAAATTCATCTTGTATCCTTTGCAAAACTGGAAAAGGAAGCACTGAAAGTAACAAGATTGAGAGGTAATGACTGTAATAATACAAAACAGTATGGATAAGCAAAACTGTTCACACTGAAAATAGAAAGGTGTAAAAGAGGAAAATGCTGAGAATGATGACACAGTGACTGATGAAGGCATGTATAATGGGCAGAGAGAAATCAAAGGATTCTTTCCAGTAACTATGAAAGAAAAGCTAGGTGCATGGAGAAAGCTTTTAATTTACTGGAAATGAAGCCAATGGGGCTGTGGATATGGCTCACTGGGTAAAAGCACTTGTGTATGTGTACACACGCTCATGAGCACACACACACAGACACACACACATCATACATATGTGAACTGATACACATTAAACACATATACATGTATTATACAACAGAAAGATAAATGAAGCTAGACACGGGGGCATACACCTGTAGCCTTACTGATGAGGCCAAGGCAAGGGAATCATTAACTTGAGGCAAAACTGATTAGATAGATTGTTAGACAGATAGATATCAGAAATGAAAAACAAAGATGAGATTCACAGGGGCTACAGTAATTAATTCAGTTTTGGGGATTTTGAAATTCGAGAATACCATAGGGGAGAATTCTATTCTTTATTTCTAATTTTTAAAAAAAAGATTTATTTTATTTTTTAACTATGTGCATCTCTGGGTGGATATGCACACATAAGTGCAGGTGCCTACAGCTGCCAAAAGAGGGCATCAGATCCAGAGTAGCCGAAGTTGCAGGCTTTCATTAACTACATTACATTTGAGGACTGCACTATTAGAAGAGCAGTAATTGCTCTTCAGCCCCAGATTCATTCTTTATTCTTTTTTAAAGATCTAGAAATAAAAATTAGAGAATCCATTGTGTTGATGGTGTTGAAGCTACAGAAAATTGATGAAATTATGATCAGTAATAATAGTGTACACATCAGAAGCTTTACATCTTCAGTGTCAGGAACAAGGATATAGAAGGGGGAAAGGTATATAGAAGAGAAATATTTGGTTATTGCAAAGTCAGAAAGCCAAGAGAAAAGAATGATTGCTATTTAAAGAGAGCAAGAATGGATATATGGGATGGTTTGGAGGGAGGATAGGGAAGGGGGAAAATGATGTAATATTACACTCTCAGAAAATAAAAACTAATAAATAAAAGTATAGTACAGAAAGTTCCAGAAATTAAAGGATGAAGATCTAGAAAAACAAATTTGTATTGTTATTTAACAGGACAATGATCATGTTTCATGTGATTTCAACTGTGTGTTAGGAAGAATTAAATTGTAAAAGGTTAAGGTCAAAAGTATAGTAAAGAGGAAAATAATTGTAAGAAGCTAAGATTTTTCAAAAATTTTGAAAAATCAGCAGTGATTTCAAGTGGATCTCAATAGATTGCCATCATCAGAATCATCTATAGGTTTTGTTAAAACTCATATTTTTGGGCCACATCTCTTAGAGATTCTGTATTGTAGGTGTTGGATATGGGAAAACAACTTATATTTCTGCAAAATACCCAGAGGACGCTGATGCCAGGAGTCTGGGAATAATACTCTGAGAATTATTATTGAATGTTTGGAGAGTGTTTTTATTTGTTTTCATTCAAAGCCTTGTGGATTATTTTAATAATAATAATAATAAAACAAGAGTAAGCAGAGAGAAATAAATTGGAGATGCAAAAGAGACTAGACTAGGGAATAAAAGTGATTTGTAGCCTGAGGGACACAAAAGGGTCAAAAATGTCAAGGAAGGCAGTGGAAGAAGTTTTATATTTTCTGAAGGACCCTGGGAATATAAGAAGATCAGCGACATTAAGGAGAAAATCTCTTTCAGAAGAAAGTAGGGAGGTTTGAAAACATCTTTATTACTTTGTGGTAAAATTATACAGAAGTGGGAGACAGCAGCTGATGAGAATGTAGGGAACTGGGCCTTATAAAGGTTGGAGCAGACACTTCAGTGAATTCCAGCAAAATAAAGAAAATCATATCTAGTACTGGTAGGAGTCCAGATGAAGATCAAATGGCTCCAACCTGAACAATCAAAAAAACCTACAATTTTGAAAAGAAAAATATATTGTGAGGTGTCAATGGAATTTAAATTTAAAGAAGACATATATTTTCTCCTAGACAGTATAATATGGGGTATCATATATTAAAAGGATAGAATAGACATGCATTTTATGAGTACTTTAAAAGTTTACTTTTTTGTATTTCAATTAGAAAACAATCATTTTTTTCTTTAAGTTTCTAATTTTTAGCTTCTAATTTTTTCAGTTTTGACAAATTATTTCTTGTCCTAAAAGCTCATATTTTGTATTTTTACATTCCTTAGAATTCATCTTCAATGGAAAAAAGGCACATTATAGATGATTACTATGTAGCCAGTTTTCTGGGAATAGGTTAACCATGTGTGTGTTTGTGGAGGGGGGAGGTACACTTGCAGGGTTTCTCTGTGAGTTTCAAATAATTCCATTACCTTAGGATGTTCTTAAATATCTCTTCTAAAAACCATTCTCTTCAAATATTTTTGGATATTTTGCAGTTCTAGTCAAGCTTGCATGCTTGCATACATATATATGTGTGTGTATGTGTGTGTGTGCTGTATATGTATGTATGTATGTATGTATAAAATCATTGTATGTATGTATAAGGCTTCATGCTCCACTCAACAGCCCTATGTCTATGCATACAGTAACTGGATTTAGTGGGTTAAAAAAGAAGATATGAAGTTGGCAGAAGGATGTGGTGACGGTTGTCTGGGAGGACTTGGATGGGAAGGTAGACAGTAGATATGATCAAAATACATTGTACACATGTATCAAATTCTAAAAGGATAAATAATAATGTATTAAAAATATAGATGGCTTACAAGATGGCTCAGCAGGTAAAGGCACTTGGGCCTGAAGACTTGAGCTGGGTCGCTGGGTCTCACAAGGTAGAAGGAAAGAACTGACTCTGAATGCATGTGGGCATGTAATACAGTAAGAAAATTAGGGCAGAAGAAATGGATTGATAGCTAAGAGCACTTGCAAAGGTCCCAAGTTTGATTTTCAGAACCTATATAGCTGCTTACAACTGTCTGTAACTCTTGTCTCCAAGGAATCTAATATCCTCTTCTGGCTTCCATGAGGATGCATATGGTGTACATATATGCAGATGAACACATAAAATAAATCAATAAATCTTTTAAAAAGAATTTATATTCATTAAGGTGTCTTTTTATAGGTTATGGCAAAAAAGTGGAACGTTTGCCTAGGTTTATAAATGAGCACCTTCCCATTCTAATTGAAAGTGAATTAGGATAAAATGTAAATTTCTAATTACAGAAAGTCAGGAAGTTCTGTTTTAAGACTCAAATTATTGAATCATTCTATTAGAACTGGTGTCATCTACAACATTTTCTTATAAGATATGCTATCTTCTTATACTGATTTTATTCATATTTACTCCAGTGGCTAGTTCCTATCAGGTATTAATTCACAAACCTAGGTATTTCCCTATTGTTTATGTAGTGCATCTCATCTCCCAAAGGTGTTGTTGGAATTAGTCTTCTAATAAGCCCATATAAAAGACACACAATCCACATATTTTATTTATAAGCCAAATGACTAGGTTGGGCAGATCTAGGGCTATTCTAACTTATTCCCCAGCTGTAAAGTCTCTTGCTATTTGCTGTTTCTTCTGGTCACTCAGATCTGGTCTATGGCAGTTTCCTTCTCCCTGTCAGTCCTCCTTTTTCACCCACCTGCAACCTCCTCTTGAACCTTCAGTCCCACCTTACTCTCTCCAATGCCCAATATCAGACTTTAGCCTTTTATTGACCAGTTAAATAGGGGAGAAAGCTCATATGGCATCACTTGAGTACTTGAGCATCTGCTCGTCAGGGGCAAACACATTTTGAGGAGCGAGTTTTAGCTGTAGGATACAAGCAACATCAGACTGACCCAGTACCCAAGGGTACTCTGTTTACTACAGCCATTACAATTTTATACTACTTTATACAGTTCCAAAGTTACAGGGTGTTGACATGTAAAGTTTCCTCCAGTCTTGTAGAAAGCCAGGCTTATTTAGAAATATGTTTTTCTGACAGAAGATATTCAAATCAAAAAGGACTAAAATACTACTCAGTATGTAGAATCTGATGACAGTCTCAAACCATAGATAGTAGTATTAGAAATAAAGTCATCAAAGCATCAAGAAACCCAAAGACACAGTATCTGAAGTCTTGATCTAAATGTCCTTAAGTTATAAGTATCGCTTAAAATTTATTCACATGTTAATTTTCTATGCAATGAGAAGGAATTCAACTAATGAAACCAAAAATATTTTCTACATTGAAGACTTATAAGAGCTGTTAATTCTTCAATGATTATGGTTCAATTTGAGGCTCTGTTGGTTCTACTTAAATTTTAGCATTAATATTTGATAAATAGAACATTGCTACAAACTTGAGAGATACTTTGAATACATAACATTTAATTTGTGTCTTTTCTAACACCCAAATGCATTTATTTTCTAATACAAGAAATGATTACAGCCTTAATGAATGTTCTACCTTGTTCATATTTTATCATTTTTTAAAAATATAAAATATCCAAACATATGAGCCCATTTATTAGGGAGAAAAAAGGTCAAGTTCAGAGAATTAAACTCTGTCCTTATAAACTATATACTGTTTTGAGTCTTTTGGTAATGTTAGGACAAGACTAAGGTATGGTGGACTCTGGTGCACGTGTACACACATCCTCATAATGTCTTATTGCTGAGAACTCTCAATTACTATAGAGAAAGACCTTTATAATGTAGTTGCAGCCATACACAGGGAGCGCATGACCTTAGAATTATCAGTGTAAAGTTTTCTTAAATAAAACTTTGTATAAAATATATTCTCTTGATAGTTTTATTTTTTTGCAACATCACCAGAGGTGTATTTCAACACATTGTTTAATAGACATCCCATTCAAATACCTTTTGTATAGATTTGAGGTTTCTTTTTTTTAAAAAGGAACAATTAGTAAATACTAAAACGCATGGTGGTGCTGTTATATTGTCTTTGCAAACCACTGCATTCCCTAGGAATCTTTTATTTCTCTGCCCTATCTTCTTGTTGCCCTTATATCTTCTTATTTTCCTCCCAAGATTGTAGCAAGTGAGCAGAAACGATTTTATGCCTTTAAAAATGATTTGTGATTGAATGTATTCCAATCTGTTATGTTAGAGTTGCTTATTCCTGTATTCCAAAAGCCACTGTCATCGAAGGGTCTTCATATTTTGACCTCATTCAATTTGAAATAGAACACTCTGAAGAGACTCAAAAGGAAGTTTGTAATACTTGGTTAATGAAATGACAGAAGGAAAAAAACAAACAAAAAACAAGCAGTAGAAAGAGAGCCAGAATTATCTTACCTAGGGCATTTTCAAATTAGGACTGGGGGAAAAGCATTCACTCCCCTCTTTGATAATGCTAAATACAAGTGGCACTAATAAAACTCAGCAAGTTTCTAAAAGAATTTATGTTCTGGAAGAATATCAGAGAAGTTATGTAGCTTTGAGTGAGGGTGGTAGCTTTTGTAAATAAATGAAGTTTGAATTTAACCCACTGAACCAGCTCCTCTAGGAGAGGATACTACAGGAAATGCCTTGCAGTTCATTCAAACCTTGACAAAGAATTTAAAACAACTCGGCTAAGGTGACTTAACTGCAATATGTTGTATGGAAATAACTATGCTTTCCTTCAGGCAGTTACCCTACTCAGATATTTCCTTTACTGTGTGTTCTTGTAGTAAGTGTAGGAGGTTTTGTAGGTAGGGGAAGAAGAATCATGAGGTACCATTTAGGATGTAAAGCCTTTGAAATGCCTGGGCCATTCACTGGTTTTGGGAACCCATTGTGAAGGAGAAAAAAGTATCCAAGTTCAGAGTGTTAAATCTATCCTTATAAACTATACTGTTTTGAGCCTTCTGGCAAGACTAAGTATGGTGCAGTGTCGCGAACGTGCGCGCGCGCCCACACACACACACACACACACACACACACACACACACACACACACCCTAGTCTGTTTCAGGACAGTGGCGGAAGTGTTGTAAAACAATCCACCCATCTGCTACAGAGACTCTCCACCGTGCTTCCTGAACCTCCTTGAGTAGCAGCATGGTCACAACCATCAACTCTGATGCGAATGTGAGAATTCTGGGGAGCAGTCCTGTGGGCGCTAGATAAGGAAGATATTACAAGCAAGTGTGCTAAGTAGGTAAGAGAAAGGCCGAGTTGTTCACTTGTGAACTCCTTGGACTCTTTCTCCAGGATGCTGGGCGAAGCCCCTTCTTCGTTCCGCTGAGTTTGGGAGAAATGTGCAAGTTGAATTAGAGCTCAGTCACTTTCCTCCGCCGAAAGCGTTGCGAGATGGCTCGGGGTGTGTGGTGAAGGAGACACACTTGCGAGTCCCTTTTGTGACCCCCCTCCAATCCTTCACTTCAGAGACCTGACAATCGGACTCTCTGCTCTGCTCGCCTGGCAGTAAGCAAGGCAGCACACCGCCCCCTTCTCTCTTCTTGTGCTCCACCTCCATTCACTGAAAGTCCCACAGGGCCTCAGGTAGGCAGAGGCTGGCTAGGGAGTCTCCACCCCTAGCTGGCGGCAGCCATTCTGCGCGCTCAGGAGCTGAGGGGGTGGGGCCCATTGGCTGGGGGGCGCTGCCAGTCTCGGGAGGGGGTGTGGTGGGGGTGGGCTCTTGGGCCGCTGCGGGTCGAGGCTGCTCACAGTGTGTAGGGTGGTGGAAGAGCTGGAGCCGGAGCCAGCGCGCTTCAGACTTGAGAACAGTTCAGAGAGTCAGACGTGTCTGAAAGAGAGAGAGTCAGCGAGTGAGTGCAAGGGGACCTAAAGGAGTCAGGGAGAGAAAGCGAGGGCTCTAAGAACTAGGCTCAAAGACAGAGTGACCATGGCTGTCTCCGCACCTCCAGTGATCTCTGCAACTTCCAGCAGCGCCGGCGTCCCGGGGGCGTTATTCCGGGCTGAACCCCTGTATTCATCTCCAGGAGAGCCCCCTCGTCTAACCCCTAATATGATCAACAGTTTCATGGCCAATAACCACAACAGCAGTGTCGTGGGTGGCGGGATTGGAGGTGGCAGCGGTGGCAGCAGCAACACAAACGAGTGCCGGATGGTCGACATGCACGGGGTGAAGGTGGCTTCATTCCTGATGGACGGCCAGGAACTAATCTGCCTGCCGCAAGTTTTTGACCTTTTCCTTAAGCACCTCGTGGGAGGGTTGCACACAGTGTACACTAAACTGAAGAGACTGGACATATCTCCGGTGGTGTGCACTGTGGAGCAAGTTCGAATCCTCCGCGGGCTGGGCGCAATCCAGCCGGGGGTGAATCGTTGCAAGCTCATCACCAGGAAAGACTTCGAAACTTTGTTCACCGACTGCACCAACGCCAGGTGAGACTCTTTTTCTCCTTACCCCTTGCCCTCTTGTGCATGTCTTAATCAACCTCATCCAACTTGGTCTGTAGAGATTTAAGTTCTGCTTCTTTGCATTGTAATCGGAGGGGTTGAGGGAACTAGAAGGGCTCATAAATTAATTGCCAGTCCTTTCTAGGCTGCTCTCTATGGTAGGGGTTCAATTTGAAAAAGTCCCGCACAAACTTCAGTAGCAATCCTCCACTGAAACTTTACAGCCTTTCGCCTACATCTTGCATGGCTTTTTGGCTGCTCGTGGTAGTTCTTTTCTTTATTTGTTTTTCTTTCCTGCTCTTTTGTGGCCATACGGGTCGGATAGTTTTTCTTCTGAACACGGACACCAAGGGCTTTCTTGGGGGGTGGGGGGTGGGGGAGGCTGGCTGAGCTGTAACCTGGGCTCCCCAGCTGGCAACCGAGAAAAAGGCATTTAGAGGGTTCAGGGGAACTTAAGTCTAGAATCCATCCATCCCAGAGGGTGATTCGATCCCCATCCTGTATGTTTGTTGCGAGACTGTATAGGATGTGTGTGTACTGTGATGGTGGAGTGGTGTGTGTGTGTCCGCGCGCGCGCGCGCGCGCGCGCGCGCGCTTGTAGGAGTGCTTGCAAGGACATATGCTCCTGCCTGCTGCGCAAAGCTCCCTGGTGCACGGTAAAGTAGATGAGTCCTATTTTTTTTTTTTTAAACCGATGAGGACAGATGCCACTTTCCTGGAATCCTCCTTGGGCCACCTGCAGAGGTTAATGTGGGGCATGGAATGCTGGGGCTCAGACTAGGCTGAGGCTTGGTCTAGAAGTTAGTAGGATTTTTTATTGTTGTTGTAGTTGGTTTTTTTTTTGTTTGTTTGTTTGTTTTTTGAGAGGATGAGACAGCTCCTCCACCTCAGACAAACCAGTTAGTTGGAACGATCCCATTTCCTCCAAGAGAGGATTGTTTAAATAATAATAGCCACCTCCCCAAGTCGTAAGTGTACCTCCTTGATATCATAGTTTAAAAGTGCATTGGAGACTGTGTTCATGTGCACTTAGAAGCAGCTTGTGTTTGATGTTTTGAATAAAAGTTTAAGAAAGGAAACCGTGGAGAATTATTTGACGTTTCAAAAATAAAAATTAGTAATCTTAGTGTTTATTTCATCTCCAGTCTGGTAATATCTCAGGAAAGTAATCATTTTACACATGAGATTAGTATACAAATCAGGAAATTACAATGAGAAAGGAGCAAAGATCTTTGCTGTAAAGCAGCAGCATGGTTGATCATTTTATAAAGAACTTCTCCTGAGGTCTAGTCTCACAATACAACTTTAAATGATAGAATTTCTGGGTCTGAGGAATGAAAAATGCAACTGCATTGTCATGTCTGTTGTAAAATCTAAATTGCTGTCTTTAGCAGAAATGTACTGATGATAACTTATAGACAAACTGTTGCTTACTAGTGTAATAAGCAAAATATTGTTATAGCACTTACAAGAGAACCTTTTCTTGTTCCTTCTGAGCAACTTCTGGGTTCAAGCAACTAAACAGAACCCAGTTCAGATGGAAACTCCTACCCAATTCCCATGTAAAGCTTAAAAACCTGGCTTGTAAAATGAACTTTTCTTAAGGTAGATGATTTTAAAACACAAAGAGCAAAAGACTCTCTCAATACAAGACAAAATTATGAGTTTTAAAAATAGAAATATTTTATAGGAAATAGAAAATTTTCATTTTGATTACAAAGAATATTACTAATACATGAACTCAGTGAGTTACCAGAACTTATAATGGAGGCCATGTGATTTATTTATTGTTATTCGGTTACACTCACTTGAAAAAAATTGCAGATAGAAAAGGCCATATTCATCTTTTCTCATTCTCCCTCTCCCTCTCTTTGTTTTTTCTTCCCTTTTCTTCTTCATCATTCCCCTCCCCCAAATTGTTATTATTAGAGTGAAATTTTATACAGGGACCCCCTTTCCAATTCTCAGTAATTAATATTCTCATTATTGAGAAATATTTATGAATTTAACTCCCAGAATAAACAGGTTATGATTTTATTATGACTTTGATGATTTTTCTATAAACAAAAACTTTTTAAAAATTTTAATGAGACATGCCAAAGAGATAAATGATAAATTACTTAGTTATACTGACATAGATTGTTCTATACTATTTTGGGATTCTGTTATGTTTTAGGTTTCTGTTTTAGTCTGTTTAAGCTTTATTTATTCCTTATCATTTGCATAGCTTACATTTCTACTTGATTTTTTTTCTAAAATTGTGATAGAAAACTATTAAATATGAAAAATATATTTGTGATATTATGGGTTGTATATTCTACTACATTTTATTATAATATATGTTTTGAATAATTGTCTTGCAAGTATTGAAATATACAATGGTAAAAATTATGAAACCTATTTTATGGTTACAATACATAAAGAAGTGAGGAAAGCCACTAGATAGAAATACACATAATACATATATAGTAATTTTTAAATAGGGAAAAAGTATAATTACTTGAAAAATCTAATTAATGATAATATAACATTTGCAAATTCTCCTGCTGCAAATGCCCTCATAAATATGTTAATAAAATTGCAAAATATGATTCTTATGAAAAGTGCTTTATCACTCTAAGTAGCATTGTTTACAAAATCTATGGTTTTAAATGAAATCTGAAGTTAGTGTGTAGGTCAACACTACTTCTGTCATTTTAAATTCAGTACAAAGAGAAGTGAGAGGTATACAAAGGCACTAGGCTCAGGATGAAAGCATAATGTAGGTGAGACACACCTACATTAAGAAAAGAGAAATGCAGTAAAGAGTAGAATTATGTCATAAGGAGAGGAAGATGAGGAGAAAGATCCTATAAACATACCCAAGAAAATAAGTGAAGTTCTCAATGTAGACTTGCCTAAAGAGGAATGTTAGTAAAGATTCATGACTTACCTCTTCTAGCTAAAGGTGAGGGGGTAGAAAAGTACAAGAAAAAGAGTGCACATTCAGTTGAGTGGAAACTCATTTTGATGGGTAAAATTTCATAAGATACTGTTGAAGACCTATTTTTGTAATGGTACTATTGGCAATTATCTTTTCTTGATTTTCAAACATACTTCTCCATCTTTGTCAAATGCATGGTCAAGAGTATGTGTCTTAACTAGAGTGTTTTTAATTTGTACTCTTCTCTGTGTTATCTCATATAAAATGGATCATTTTCAAATTTCTAATTTTCAGTAACCATAATATATTGCTTGAGGTAGCTTTTTGATACAGTTTAGTACAATTCACACTGAAGAAATATAAGTAATATATTATATATGTATATATAATATATGTGAGTGATATATATTATACACACATATATATATATTATAATCATTTCCTTCATAGTACTGAGTCATGATAAGTATTCTATTAGTGTCATATATTTAATTACTGAAGCATTCAATGTTGTCTTCTCAGAAAAGAAGTTGTGAAATAATGTAGGCTTCCACTACTAGAGAGTAGTACAATGAAACTCCTGATCATATATTATTCTATTAGGTAAGTTAAGCTTTATGTCATTGCAATTGATACCTTTGCAAAGGGCTGTACAACATTTTTCTTCATGCTGTTTTACCTGAAACTGAATAATGAAGATAGTATTTGAATGATAATTAAGAAAATGATGATTTTAAAGATCCCCAAACCAAACAGAAAATATCTTCTTCTAGATTTAAAGAACATTTTTTTTGTTTCTTTGCTTTACATGTAAACTTGGAAATTCTAATGCCAGAGAAAGGAAAATTCAGATAGCATGTCTAAAATCTTCACTCTTTGTGTACTAGATATTCCTTACTGCATTGTTCCAAGTATAGCAGCAGTCATACACTAAATGACAAATTGTTCTTAGTAAATATGCAAATCCACCAACATATTTTAGTGATATCTCTTTTTAATCTATTTGCCTACATAAAAGTTACATTGCCAGATTTCAGGATCAGCATTTGGTTTCATTGTGGAAGCAATTAAATGCATGTTATTCAGTCTCAAGTATAGTTAAATAGATGACTGTAGAAATAAGAGTATATGATTAAATCAACATTGTAATAATTATTTGGAGACATGATTTAGTATTATTTAAATATAAGTTTGCTTTTGCAATTAAAAATCACGATGGTTCACTTATATTTTATTTGACAGTATTTAAACTGAGAATATAGGTGTTTTTTTATGTGAATTTAGTGACATTTATAATATTTAAACTGTTCTTAAACATGAAAAAGATGTTTATTGTAAGCACTCAATGAATTTGGCTTTTCACTGAAGCTTGATGTATCCTTTAGAGTTCACGATTCATATAGTAACATAGTTTACTTGAAACTGTTGCATTTGTAATAAAATTAAGCAGCATCGAGTTTTTAAGGAGCTTGCATAACTTTTTTAGACTGGTCCTCTGTATTATAGATGCTTTCACACGTAATAAAAATGTTATAGAAATAAATCTGGACAATGAATACATATCTCTTATTTCATAGAGTGGTGATGAGGTAGTTATTGTCTCTTAAAAGCAGCCAGATAACCCCAAATCCTCAGTTTTGTGTTACAAGAATGATGCTAATATTACAGTTATAGCAATGCAGTCATATATCAGTGTACAAAACTTTAATAATTACCTTCATTTAAACCATACACTTCTGCCTATATTTTTGATTTAGCTAGATGCTCCAGTTACTGACTGACTGCTCATGTTTACCTCAAATACCTTTCTTTATCTTAGGTGATGCATGAGTTAGACTAGTACATTTTTGGAGTTTTGTGTATGTTATTCTCAGTACACACGTAGTACATGATTGTTAATAGATTATTAGAATGTTATTGTCTTCTGGCATTACTATTTTATATGCTTTTATGTAAGAAATTCTGAATACTTGAAGTAAAAGTTATCAAATTTGAGTTATTTGGTTCTATTTCAAGTACTCTTATTTTGTGTAGATGCTTTAAAAAAATCTTCTTACAGATGAGTATAATTGTGAGAATCCCTAATCACAATACATTTCAGTTGGCATATACATCTCCAGTTGCACTTTATTTTGTTTGCAAAGATACATATGATTTTGATTTATTCACTCTACATATTTTAAATATATTTAAAATCAACCTAGTTGATCTAAAACTGACTATATTGTGTTTATGACTAAAAGTAGTCCACAAAGCAAAAACAATTAGGTATTAATGATATTCTTGTTGCATATTCAAGAGGTCTCTAGTAGCATTTTTCCTTCCTCTTTTTTTTTTTTATTTCACCAGCTCAACCTGCAAAACTCTTCACTGTCACTTCAGATCACACAATTCTACAGAGATAAAACAACATTTAAACACATTTGCTTTGGAAGGAAAATTGAACATTTGCACCCAATAAGCCTGATTGTGGAACTGAATGCAAATTGTGTTTTGATTTATCTCTTTTACACTTTTTTCCATTTGAATTGATCTTGCATTAATTTCACCAAGCGGCTCTGTGAGGCTGCAGATGTTGCCCCGTGTTTAATAAATCAATGAGACAGATCTGAATGAATCACTTCAGATGGATTCTCTGCTCGGTTTGATGTCTAGATGTTATTCTTAGCTTGTTATCATGACAGATGCATTAATGTTCCCATACACTGCCAGCAATGTCAAAGAGATTGAAGCTTTTAAAGTGGCGGCATCCCTTTTTCCATTTTCTGCTAGAACAACTACATTTATATTATTTTACTTAGAAATCAGAGTAAAACATCAAAACAGTCATGAGATTTCTGTGAAAAGATTTTTAATTTTTAATATTATATTTTAACCATTCTGAAATGATGAAACCCAAGATATTATAAAACCTAAATAAAGGGAAGCTGCTTAATAATGCTAGTCTATTAATATTTCATCATGAAACAAAAAATTAGAATTAGCAATACGTGATTGGGACACATTGAAAATGCCATTATAAATAGAATAACTGTATCCAAATTGATTATAGAAGGGTGTCAGTTTTTAAAGCCTTACTAATAAGCTTTTTGTTGGCCTAATGCAGCTGCAATATAGTTTTACCAAGGGATTTGGAACCCTTCAGTATTTAATATTTTTTAAGTAGGAAGGAGAAAGTCTGTCTATTGTATATTAATCATTTCCTTAGTTTATGATACTAAAAAATATTAGAACAATTTATTTCATCTTAGCATATATAATTTATTTATATTCTAATTACTTTCAAACCACAAAATATTTTATAACTATAAGTGTTATTTCTATAGCATAATTTTTTAAACTAGAGAAGAGTATATATGTAAACCTATAGGACTTTCATATAAATATAATGAAATTACTTACCTTCATTAAATATTATACATCCCATACTTTTACATTTAATCTCTTGCCTTCTTACATTGGTTTTCAGAGAAAAAAAAGTCAATTGACACAAAACATGTATGGTCTAGTATTTTAATAGCCATAATTTTAAGTTAATATTAGTCATATGAAAATGAAAAATATCAAAGCAGAGTCAATCTTTGATTTGTTTATTTTATTTTTTGAAGAACATATGTTTTAAGACAACAGCATTTATGGTTTGATGTAGCTTGATGGCATAGCACTTCCCTAGCATGTACAAGGGCCAATGTTCCATCAAAAGCATAGAAAATGAATAGATTTTTAGAAGTAGTGTCTCTTTATAGAAATTTACAACATTCTTTAAGCTCAATTGTATTGTTACTTAGATTAGGACATCAAGAAACATCATTAAATGACAAGGTTCAGATTGTCAATATTTCAGAAAAAAATTATCTTCAGGTAGTCATTTTAGAAGCTCAAGATATGGCTTATCATATATAGTCAAGTATAAACATAAAATTATCATGAACTTTACTGAATTAAGTATAGTTAACTAGGTTCTTAAAAATTTTGATTATAACCTGTACATGTCTTCATAATGAGATCTCATCTCTTTTTTAATGCTAAATTTATATATCATAATAAGTGAAATTATTATAACAAGACTGAGAATATAAGATTCAATACAAATTATTTCATATAAAATTGAATACGACATATTTACAGAGTAACTGAATTTATTACATACAATAAAAACTTGGATATATGTAAAATATGTGTATTTTTGATATTGTCTGAGAAACCAATTTTACCATCAGTAATATTCATTATAAAACATCATAAACCTAACACTTTTTATATGTTAGACATCAAATTGACATTGGCTGAGTGAATACAATCATACACACATTTATTGTTATTACATAATTATTTACATTGATTTTTGTTGTTTACATAACTGCTACATAATAGTTACATGAAGTGTACAGTTGTTAGACTTAATCCTGAAGTTTTAACTCTGGTGTAAAATTATTTGGAATCATGCCATAAACCTTTCAGAAATATATATACAAAGGTATCAAAACCTAATATGCTGAATTAGATTCTTTGACATGAATTATGTTCTGATATAAATTATGACTTCTTAATGTTTACTTTTACTGAAAGCCCAGGGGAGATGTTCTAATGTTCTAAATAGGCAAGAATTAATAAGTGAAAGAAGACTAATGGCATAAAATTATTCTTAGTTATTTAGACTGGTACATTAGCATAATGCATGTGGTATTTGACTTGGGATCTTTTTTTCAAACAGAAAATACTCATTTAGTAGGAGTTGAGAAGAAGACAAGATTCCTTCATTCTTTCTGGAATGGAAACAGAAATACACTAAGAAACATGATTTATTATTTTCTTAAGTAATTTGAAGTTTCAATAACTTTCAAATTTAAATTTACATGATGCATGTATTTTGTCAGGTATAATTAATTTTGAAAAGTAAAAATTACTTTCATCTAGGAACCTTGAGGTGGAAGTCATTTCTCTCTATGCACTGTTTTGAGCCATTGTGATTATTTAGTATATTAGTGAAAACTGCAATGAAAACTTTTAATTGCACTACAAGAAAAATATACAACATTGGAAAACTTGAAAAAATAATGACATACAGTGTTTTAATTGCTGTATGACCTTTGTGTTTTTTGTCACACATTTGTTGCTTAGTATATGATGTATGCTGTATGTTAAGGTATTAAACATTCAATTGCAGTTGTGTCCAATGATCGTATCAGGTTGCTGGCAACTGTTAGCTGGTAACAGCGTTTAGTCTGCATTTAGTCTGTCTGCTATTTATGTGATGGGTTAAAAAAGAAAAAAAATAATATTGATCTGTCTCTGGATTAAAGTTTGAAATGGGCAACAGCCCGAACACAAAGGGCTTTTTTTTTTTTTATGATTTCTCAGCTTGCCATTGATCTTCTAGTTTTATTGCATTCATTATTTATTAAAAGAATTTGCAAGCTAAACATAACGTTAAGCTAGTTTGCACACAGGGACCGCACTTAGGAAATTGAATGGAAATTGCATTAGAGATGAACATCTGTGCTATTTTTCCACTCATGTGTTTATGGGTTTGTATAAAAGGTGTATTGGATTAACAGTTATAACCATTATAGCTTACAGCAATATGCTAGATTCTGAGCTTTCAGTTATTTTGGAGGAATTCTGTTTCCTACATTTGTCTAAATAATATCATATTCTCATAACAGTGTTTAGATAAATTTAGGTTACTATAGTGCTACCGCATCATTTATATTCCCTTTTTGTGTGATACTCTGTTGTACTAAAATATAAACATTAAAAGTACCCCACAATAAACATTAAAAGTACCCCACAATTATTGAGGTAAACTGTATCATCATCTCTTCCTGGTCTTCAGTAGTACAGTAATAAATGCAACTGACATAATTCTTAGTTAAGAATCTTGAGTCAGTTTATTTTCTCCTCTGTCCCTCCACAGTAGTACTGTGGATTGACCTCAGAGTCTTAGACTTGTGAGGCAAGTGCTATACCTCTAAGCTATACCCTCACTGGAAGAAACTGGAGTTTAATGCCATATTTGGTCATTCATAGGAAGCTTAACACAACCACCAATAAGATGTTATTTTGTATGTATGCTTTATCATGATCTATCTGAAAGCATATACATACATGCACTGAATCTTTGTTTTGAATAGCGCTATCAATATTAAGGAAATCTGGCTTCAATACAATTCCCCTGTATGTCCAATGCCAAGAAGTTTAGTTCTACTCAGTTGCTATCCCCTGAAAGTTCTTTTGAGAACATATGTCAGACCCCAGGGACTCTCACTTTTAAATTATTGCCTTTAACTTAAAGGCATTTATAAAATTAACTCCTTGTTTAAGTTTTATGTTTTCAATAAATAAAAAAACGCTTTCTCAATCATCTTGATCCCTCATTATTGATAAGATTTATTACTGTGTGTGTTCGGCACTTATTAATTATGTACCATGTGATATTAAGGTATACGTACCATGTGATACATAAGCAAGAACCACCATTCTTGTGGATGTATTTTGTACTCATCATATCTTTATTTTAGGTATATAAGATGTAATCATATTATGCTTCATTGTATTTACTAATTTAATATTTGTGATAACTGTTTTGCAATATCAGTTGTCAAGTAGCCCCAAATTTTTATAGCCATATCTGACTCATATGTATATGAGCAAACACTGGGATGCTTTCCACTCTTTAGAATTATATTAGAGAGATCAAGCTAAAGTAGTGGGAGTTACTAAACATGCAATTACAGATGAAAGTTATGCTTTTATATGAAGAAGCTTTATTTTATTTGTGTTAAGAATTTTAAACTGGTCAGATCTTCTAGTTCAGACCTTTATTTTTCTGCATGTTGTCTTGTACAAGATTATATTTCAAAAATTAAAATGAAATAATAAAAGGTTTTGGTGATTCTTAAGCAATTCACACTTAAACATAAGTAACTGGATAACACATTTATTCATTGTACAAATGTATATACATTCATGTTAATGTGAAGCTTGACACTTTGGAAGCAGCCTGTAATCTACTAAACTTTAAAATTTATTTTGTGGAAAAATGTATAAGTACTTGATAGATTTTTATTTGAGGAAGACAAAGGAAGTTCATTCATAGAAAAGGTTTACTGCATAGTACCTTTTATGCATGGTTCGCTAGGTTTTGGTCTTAGTTTATAAGCCAATTACAGCATGAAGTTTGAGCATATAAGATATCTATAACATGTGATATTTTCCTACTAAGTTAACTTGTTTATTTATTTTAGCAAATGTTCAGTAAGTACTACTATGTGCAAGGTTACTTATGAAATGGAAAGTAGTATACCTAAGCATCATGTGTATTCTTGTTTTTCTCATGTGCAGATAACCTAAGTAGAATATTCATATTACATAGTTAATTGTCAGCTAGCCTGCAACGTAGGAGGGAATGGTGGATGAGAAACACAACTTAAAAGTGGAAATAAATAATGATAAAAATAAAAATAATGACTTGCCTCAATGTACTTTGCATATTTTATCATTACATTTTATTTTTCTTTTAAGTTCATTGAGTGATGGAGTAATAGTGTAGAAACATGTAGAGAAGCATGTTGAATTCAATTTAAAATTACATTGCTTGTGTAAAAATATCTGTTTTGAACAAGGCATAAGTATACATGCAGCAAACAAAAGGGGACTGGTTCAAATTGGTTAGTGACCACTAACGATATATTTTTCTTGAATTTACTTTTATGTTGTTAGTGGAAAGATCTACGATCTTAAACAATATGGTACATATAGGCTGTTATTATGCCATAAATTTGGCAAATTTAATGATGCCCATTGTTAATTTTAACATGTTGTCCTGGGCTTAGAAACTCTAAATGACTATCTTCTATGTATTAAACGTTAACGTTTGAGGTTACTATGACTTACAGATCAAAACACAATAGATGAGTATTGCTTGAAATCAGAATTTGAGGAAGTATTTTCACTCTATGGAAAGAATAATTAATTCTCAATTTGTAGTTCAAGAACGAAGCAATATGATCACAATGTTGCTTATGGCCCAGCAAGATCAGATATTTTAACATGAACTTATATTGAATACTGTGACCTATGGAGATTATAGTAAGTGTTGCAGAGCTTAATTCTGTAAATATCTTTGATATAGATCCATTCTCACATTTGTAGTTGTTTTGGAGTGGCCTTTGTCCTACTAGAGGACTTATGGGTTTTTGTTATTTTAGGAGCATTCTTTTTTTCATGACTTTGTATGTTTCTGTAAAGGCAGAATGGTAATTCTCCAAGAGTGTATGGTTCTGTTTTCTTTGCACTTATTTTAAATCAAATGACTGCTTTGCTGTGTACTGAGTTTGGTAGTTTTGTTTTGTCTTGTTCTTTGGATCTTTGTTTATTTTTTAAAAGCACTGTTAGTCTCTAGATGTATATTTAACAAAACAAATTTATCTGTTTAAGTCTCTTTTATGTTAGTGAGAAAAATGTAAAAATGTTTGACATAAACAGATCCAAGAACAAGCAGTAGAATTCAGCATTTTTATTTCAATTAGTCTCATGATCTTTAAGAGGGCTGGACTGTATTTGGTTCATGCTATTATTGTTATAGGTTTATTTAGACACAGGCCGAATAATTGAGGTATTAATAAATAAGAGCATAGAAAACTTGATACAACAATTCTCATGCAAAAATAGTATAAAATAAGGTATGGACAATAATATAGAGTGTATCAATGGAGGCTTTTTATCGAGTTTTTGAATGAATCTCTCATGCTCTGGGTCATTCCTAGCATCTTATGCATGCTGAGCAAGTGCTTTAACACTGAACTTTATATTGCCCCTGAATATCTTTTTAGGTTTTCATCTTTTGTAGTGATGAGCTTAAACCAATTCATGTACTAGAAGTGTAGGCACAAACATACCAACTGTGAATGAATCTAGAAATTCTAATGGCAAAGTATTCACATATTATACCTGAAGCCAAATGGCAGTGAACATTGGTCTGAGTGTTGTTATTAAAGTCTACTATTCATGCCATGTATCATGGCTGTCTTACACTTTTAATCCTACTTTAGGGAGGCAGAGGTAGGCTGATCTTTGTGAGTTTAAAATCAACCTGGTCTGTATAAAGAATTCCAGGCTAAGCAGGTGTACATAGTAAGACCTTGTCTCAAAGAAATAAACACCCAAAAGCAAAAGACAACAACTAAAACAGCTTAACATTCTTGAAAATGTTACTCTAAAGAAATTATACAATATTGATTTGTGCATCTTTGAAAAGTTGTCTTACTACTATTAGCTTGACTGTATATTACTATAATATGTTTTTGTAACATAATTTTAGTATGACGTTTCTGCAAGGGATTAAATTTTATCTTAGAGGGTATGTGTGAGATTTATATTTAATTCAATGGTGTGTGGGTTTTTATTTTAGGGAATAATTGGAACTGCTGCACTAAAATTATTTAACATTCAAATTTGAATTAAAGAATGACAAAGGTAACAGTAATGTCTCCCATCCAAGTACTAGCCAGGCCCAACCCTGCTTAGCTTCCAAGATCAGACGAGATTGGGCACGTTCAGGGTGGTATGGCCACAGACAGGTAACAGTAATGTGTAAATATGCAATGCATGTCTTTGAGTGTGAAAATATACCTGATTAAAATTACTAGCAAGACATCTGATTACTTTGTAACATGGTGTGTTTGGTGAACGTTTAGACTCACTTAAACTATTTCCACTCACTGCTAATCTGCATTATCAATGGCAATAACAAAAGTTGCATGCTACTAAGAAATAATAATATATCTGTGCAGAAATTCACAAGCTGAAAAACTCTTCAACATTTGCACTTAATTCTCACTATGATTCTATGAAACAGATCATTTGATCTCAAATTTAGGTGAGAAGATGGAAATGTAAGTAGGTTGAATGAATTCCTTAAGAACACACAGTCTGGTAAAGGTGGCTACATCTGGAACCCAAGTCTTCTTTTGTGGCTACTCTGGTACACTGTACTCTTTATCCTGTCTTGGATGGTGGACTTGAACAAACAAGATTTGATAGTGGTGCATTGTTCCAGGTAGTTATGGAATTATGGGCTATGTAGTAGAGTGACAAATGGAAATAAACAAACAAGGAGGAGAAACAAATACTATTCACAAATTTTACTGTAATATCTTTAAGGTGCTTGAACTTATACAAACACTGACATTTAATTATGTTGTTTTCAGAAATACAGTAACAAAACTCCTTTGGATGCATCCTCCTTCCATCTTTCCCTCTCTCCCTGACTTCTTCCCTCCCTCCCTCCCTCCCTCCCTCCCTCCCTCCCTCCCTCCCTTCCTTCCCTTCCCTTCCTTTCCTTTCTTTTCTTTCTTTCTTTCTTTCTTGCTTTCTTTCTTTCTTTCTGTCTTTCTTTCTTTCTTTCTTTGTTCCTTTCAGCCTTTCTTCCTTTTGTCCTTTCTTCTCCTTCCTTCCTTCCTTCCTTCCTTCCTTCCTTCCTTCCTTCCTTCTCTTTCCTTCCTTTCTTCCTGCCTTCCTTCCTTCTATTCTTTCATTTTTTCATTCTTTTTTTCTTTTAACAGGATCACATTATATAACCTGGTCAGGCAGAGGACTTTACTATATAAATCAGAGAAGTTTTGAAATCATAGAGATTAGCCTGGCTCTATCTCCTGAGTACTGGGATTAAAAGAATGAGCCACCATGCCTGGCAAAACTTATTTATTTATGCATGCACAAAAAGGTTGGAGAATGATCAAAAATTGAATTCTGGATTAAAAATAGCAAGGAGCAATAACCCCAAAAATTATGTAGCATTTGCAATAATTTATCAAATCATAATATTAATTTTCTGAAACATAACAATTATCTCTTCTGTTTAAATGCCATTCTGTGATGTATGAGTGCCTTCAGAAAGCTTTGAATTCTACTATGGATAAAATGTATGCAAATATACAGAAATTATTTTTGTCCCAGTTACCTTTAATTGTCAGTTTGACACAGTATAGAGTCAAATGAGAGGGGAGCTTAGTGTTGCCTAGATAAGATTAGCCTGTTGCCATGTCTCTGGAGAGTTGTTTTGACTGAAGATTGATGTAGAAGGATATAGCCTATGTAGGCTGTACTATCCCTAGCCAGGTGGTCTGGGCTCTACAAGAAAGTTAAGAGCCAGATAGTGAACCAGATAAGCAGTGTTCCTTTATGGTTTTGAATTTGATTTCCTGCTTGAGTTCTTGAGTTGACTTCCCTCGATGATAGACTAAAACCTGGATGTATAAACCTAAGTTGCTTTTGTCAGAGTGTTTTGCACAGCAATAGAGACTAAAACAGACCCCCTTCCCTCTCTTGCTTCCTTCTTTCCTCCCCTCCTTCACTACCTTCCTTTTTTCTTTTCATTCTTCTTTACCAAATAGGCATGAGGTATTCTCTTCTGTTGGTCATTCTTCCTTGTGTACAGTTTAAAAAATAAACAAATTCAGTGTACCACATCAAAGCATATTACATTGCATGTTAAAAGGTAGTAAGCACTATGGATTAAAAACAGAACAGAGAAAGGGGAGTTAGCACAAAAGAATTTAGGGAAAGAATGCCAAAGGATGAGGAAACATTCTGGCCCAAAGTCTTAAAACAGCAGCAGCATTTTCAGCATATTTGAAGAACATTAAAAATACTAGTATAGCTATAATGGAATAAGGGAAGAAAACTGGAAAGAGAACATAATGGTAATGAAGGAGTTTGTTTACAAATGCCCTATTTTTAAGATTTTAGCTTTTACCATGAACTTATATAATGAAGGCAGATTCGCATGCAGGGTTTTAAGAAGGGGTATAACAGGATCTGACTGAAGTTTTTTTGTTTGTTTGTTTGTTTTGTTTTGTTTTCAAGACAAGTTCTTTCTGTGTAGCCTTGGCTGTCCTGGAACTCCCTCAGTAGACCAGACTGGCCTTGAAATCATAGACATCCACCTGTCTCTGCCTCCTGAGTGCTGGGATTAAAGACATGTGCCATCAACTCTCAGCTCAGACTTAAATTTTTATAAGCTCACTTGGGTGGCCAGATTGAGAATAGAGTTCACGTGAGATACATACAAACCAACATACATACATGCATATATGCATACATACATACATACACACATACAAACGTGTGTGTGTGTTTGAGAGAGACATTTGAGCAGTATACAATACATTCGAGATAGAAGTAAAGGAGCAATTATAATAAAATCAGGCTGAGGGTAAGCTGGGACCCAAGGAGGCATTCCCTTCTTAGAGAAGGATTGGATGGAGGGAGAGGGGCTGTGTGAGGAGAGACTGGGAAGAGGGAGGGCTGCAATCATGATGTAAAGGGAATAAATAAATTAATTAATGGAAAAATAAAAATACAGAATAAACATTGGGAAAAAAATCAGGCTGAATGTATAGGAGTGAATGGGTCAGGAAGTTGTTTTTTATTTTCTTGGATGACATAGCAGCATTTGCTGTTATGAAAGATATGAATTCAGCAGAAACAAATGAATGCAAATTGATATTGTAGGCAAGAGAGGGACTATTGCTGAAGTGATATTGTATAGTCAAGGAGAGTAGATAGAACATGGGGAACAAATAGCATTAGACAATACCAAGATTAGTACATATATGTTTGTAGGTGGGGAAGCTAGGTATGTGGATAAATATTTATTTAAGTTAATAACTTATGGCAATTCTAAGGAAATTATTTTGTTTGTTTTAGTGAGGTGGAGATAGATCGTTACTTGAATGTAAGAACTAGAAAAGAGGTCTGGAAAGGTGGTAATAGAAGGAAAGACTTACAAGGAAAGTTCAAAATAGCCATTGGAATAACTAGAGAATCTACTACTGAAAGAAAGCAGTCATTGATGCTTGTGCTCATAAATTTAAAGAGATCAATGAGGGGCTGGAGAGATGGCTCAGCAGTTAAGAGCACTGGCTGCTCTTCCAGAGGTCCTGAGTTCAATTCCCAGCAACCACGTGGTGGCTCACAACCATCTTTGTAATGGGATCAGATGCCCTCTTCTGGTGTGTCTGAAGACAGCAACAGTGTACTCATATACATAAACTATATAAATCTTAAAAAAAACATTAAAGAAAAAAGATCAATGAGATTTTTGTGTTTCTATTTTACCAGGTAGAACTTCCTTAATACTGATGCACAGTCATTGGATAATCCAATTTTACAAGACTTACAAAACTGTGGTTTTGTCACTGAGGTACTTTCATAACAAAGTAAAAGGCAAGAGAGTTGAGTGTCTTTGTAATAGATAATTATAACATGGGACAATGTACTGTAAGTTGTTGGATAGCAAGATGAGAGATAGTGAAAGATTGAAAGATTGGAAGTTGTAGAAAAAGTTCAAAGTGTTTTCAGCTTTGGAGTACTAGAATGAGTGAACTGTAATAGCCATGGAGCTAGCGATAGCACGTGCAGTCATTTTTACTAAAATTGCTAAGGATTAAGAAAGGAGTCAATATATATTATTTAAAGTTTTCTATTACATATAGTTGTGCTATCTGGGTTGATTTTGTTGAAAAAAATCACCCTTATTTCCTAAAATCTTAAAGTTCTTGGAATTTAAAAGTCTTTGAATTCAACTTGCTAAAAAAGTGTTTTAAAAGCAAATCATATACATTATATCATGGAGGTTTAGATATTGCAACAAATAACCTGTGATTTGTCACGCATGTGCCATGATTTAGATAAGCCGTATTTAAAGAATGTGACTTTTCTAAGTAATTAATGTAGTATTTGGTTTCCATTATATAGTGTTAATATTATCTGATAATTAAAGCTATGATTAATTTTATTACAAACTGTTTCTCTACCAGAAATACTATGTTCCATGGAGTGTATTTATTGAAGCTATTAGGGTGTTATCTAATCATGAAGATTAGATTATTACTTTCAATTGGTACATCAGTGGTTTTTTGTTTGTTTGTTTTTGTTTTTAGGAAAAATACAATACATGCCTATCATGGTGCATAACTATAAAGTAGTCAACATTCCTTACCTATGGTTAGGTCATAATGTATTCAAAGTGGCAGAAGCCAGATAGCTATCCATTTAAGACCTGCTGTTTTGGATTCATGCATTTGTAACCTCTTATAGAAGTTACTTAAGAATCCCGTGCTCTAGTTACCATTTCTCAAAACGCCACACAGTGTCCTTTCAGGGGTTCCATGACCCTGGATGTTTGACGATGAGCAAATAGTTAAGCTTTCAATCAGGTTCTCATGTAAAATCATTGCTGAGGAAAGCTAAGAAGTTGGTGACCTCGATCTTAATTCCTTGCTAATTATCTAGGAAACAAATTTGCTCTTGTGGGGCTTGTCCAGCCGTTCACCTGGCATCCTAATAGAGTAGTTGGGAAGAAGGATTTGGTCAGCATTTGCAAACTCCCATTAGGTCCTGTCATGGATTCTGAGTGAGTTTTAATTTCTGCAGATGGAGAATAACAAGGGAAGCCAGATGTAGTAACATCTGTTATTAAAACTCTTGTTTAAGGGTGAAAAGGCAATTCCATTGTTAGAATTTTATTTTAGCTCTGTTGCATTGGTTTCAAAAAATCTTGTTTCCTCTATTTATTTAGCACTGGAAAGAGACATATGAATACACTAAAACTGGGCTATCTCAATTAGGAGAAATAGTTCAAAACAACATAGAGAAACTATGTTAGGTGCATGGACCCTAATACCTACTACAAGAAAGAAAAGTAGAGAAACGTGCTAACACAATCGAATATTTCAAATCTGAAGAGATGAAAACTTCAAATTAAGATTTTATTCAACATGAATCATTGGTAGGATGACACCAATAGACATGCCAGAGAGGATAGGGGAAAAGTACAAGAGGCCTTAACTCTCTGCAAAGAACTACAGGCAACTAAGGAATGCTAAGAGTTGGAGAAATAGTCTTATTCTAGGAAAGAGAACACAAATTGATTGTCTAGTTCAAAAAGGCCAGTCCTTAATTTGTATGAGTAACATACAGACTGAACAGGTTACAGTTAGAAATATATATGCACACATATATGTAACAGCAATAAAATGAAGGCATAGATTTGAGAAAGAGCAAAGGGAGGATATGAGAGTGTTTAGGGGGAGGAAAGGTAAGGGAGAAATGATGTATTCATATTATAATTTCCAAAAGAAAAAATAAAATTAAAAAACTAAATGGAAGTGCAGTGATGTAATATAAACTAGTCAAGGAAACTGATATCAGAAAACAATAAAGTTGAGATTCCTTCCTAAGAATAATTGTTCCATTCAAGGTCTTGTTGAAAGCAGTGATACTTAAAGAGCTACTTGGCTAATTACCTTTGGAAACATAATTCTCTCACTCCCATTCAGTGATCTCTTTAAATTTTTATTTGCAGGACATTGTCTTCTTACACGAATGCATGGGGTTGTGTGGGCGTGCATGTGTGTGTGTGTGTGTACAAATATTCAAGTTTTCAGGTGCTCATGTTTTCTTTTTCCCCAAAGTAGCAGTAGCTTGTAAGATACTCAACTGCAAAAACATTCTGATATGTTGTTTTATGACTCAGAGTACCAAACACATTATGTAATTTTAGGAACATTTATTTTTACTTTAGGAGTATATTATTATGATTCTGATTGACAGCTACTGTTGAAAAATGGAAACTTGGGGAATTAATTTTTGTTGTCATGCGTACTTCATCCTCTTTCGAGCACTTTATCTAGATGGACGACCATCCAAGCCTCAGGTTTTCATATAAGAATATGGGAAATGTTAGTCACAGAACTCCCAGGATTTCTAACATTAATTGAGATAATGTATAGCAGATTCTTAGCACATTAAATAGTTCTGTAGATGTTAGCTCTTGACAGTATTAAAGTGGTATTCATACTAATAAATGTATGTATACTAATATATGTATATACATACCTTCTGAGTAGAAGCAAAAGGTAAAAATTTAGAATAAGATGAAGCAGTTTCCAGTGACTTTTGTAATCAGGTCTCAATTAAGTGGTTGATTGTGACTGACATTGTACACACTTCAGTTTCTAAGAAATTCCTGTGTGCTGACTTCTTAGGCTGATATGGCAGCTGGTAGGCCATTTATTACTAGTTCTATTTTAGTGGAAAATTTAGCCTTGTGTGTCATTTAGAGTTTGTGACACATGTACCCTCCCAAGGCTTAATGAGTTGTCTGCAGATGGGCTGTTATTTATTACAGTCATGTAGAATAAAATTGATTGTCTTCTAAAATTAATTTTTCATTTGCCTCCAGCCTTGCTTTAATAGAGGACACACAGTTGCCTGTTTGCAGAAATACTGTTTAATCACATTAATATCTCAGCCCCCCAGGCTGAAGAAGATAATTGTACAAACGAACAGCAAAATCTGTATCTTTAACTTCTTTTTATGATTAAATTATGCAAATGACTTATCTCCTGCCCTTCCAAGCACTAATCATCTAATTAGGAATGATGTGTTAAAGGGATGGTTTTGAATCCAGAGAGGGACAAATGCAGGAAACAGAACGGGAGCTGACAGTGAAAGCACTGAATATACAGGACTATGTAGTGGAGGAAATCTGTGTAGTTCACATGAAAAGAAACAGGAAGACATTGCATATCTCCCATATACCTGACATGTTTGCTCTGTTGGCAGGAAAAAAAATAATTCTCAAGTTTTGGTGTGATATTCTCTGAGATTAACTTCAAGTTATCAGTAAGGGTTTAACATCATATCCAGTAAAGAGCTGTCTTGTGATTTGAATCCTTGTAACATAATCTATATTAGAGTTAAAAATATCACCATGATGTAAACTAAGGTTTTCAGATTCCTCTTTTCATAAAAGCAATGTTTTTTTTTCCTGAAAACTTGAAGAAAGTCTAGGCATACAAGCCTATAATAAACATACTTTTCCCAATTCTCAGTTGATGACTCAGTATTCAATTATAAACCATATTAAGAAAAATCTTACCATGATTCTGTGATTCTACCTTCAAATATAATTGTAAAACCTTTTAAGAATTTAGGCATGGTGAAACATGCTTGGACCCTCAGCACTAGAAAGGCCAAGAAAGGAGGATTGACGTGGATTGGGGGGCAATCTGAGTAATATAGTGTGTTCTAGGCCAGCCTGGAAACATGGCAAGACACTGTTGTCAACAAATGAAATCCAAGTGAACCAAATGAAACCAAAGAACTTTCAGCAAGAGAGTCATATATTTGTGTTAACACACAAGTCCATGTAATATAGATATTATCTATTTTAAATAACAATAATGAGTGGCTATAACAATGTCAATAATTAGCATTATTATTTCTTAGAATCTTTGTCATAATTTGTGAATGAACATAATAACATAAAATAACATAAAACAAATAATGAAAGCCATTGAGTTAAGTTTATTATGGATAATATGGAATATCTTAAATATCCTTCTTTTAGGTGTAGTTTTATAAGACAGAGACCACAATGTTTGTCTTTCAATGATTGCAATACTATGCTTTAACTTTTTTTTTTTACATTCAGCTTCAGGATATTTGATCTACATAATGCAAAGAATTTTCCCAAGCATTTGACAACAAATGCTCAAAAAATCTATCTAAATGTAATACAAACAAAACTAGACTTCTGTTGCTATTTTTAGTTTAGGTTATTTTCCTTCATTTATAGTTCAGGTCACTGATCACACCTAGCCTCTATTTTCTATTGATCCCACTGGATTTGCACATTTAGTCATCATCTTTGCTTGTTAAGAGAAGGCATCAAAATATAGTTTCTCGGCTTTTGATGAAAAAGTGATTAAGTTCTGTATTCAGACAATTGAAGCCAGTTACTATAATTTATTAAAGCTCTTTTGTTGACTGTTTTGAACATTGTTCTGAATTCTGTATTCCTGCAGATTATTCATTTATTTATAAATTTAGAGAATACAGCCTTAGTATTATACAGAATTTATAAGGTCCAAGTTAATCTGTGAATGTAACGTTTGGGTTCTGAGAATTTATTCTATTGCTTTCTCCTTTTCTTTTGGAGAGTTAAATTCTTCCAAACAAAAACATAATATTACTGTATTATATGATTAAGAACATGCTTAAAATAACTGACTGAACCCCTGTTAATACATTTAATTTTAGAGAATTGAATATAATCTCAAAGAAATTGCTGTGGTTTTGCAGTCTAAGTTAAAGATACACTCCTTTGGTATTAAAGGAGTCAATGAAAATGATTTCAATATTTGCAAATAACAGTGTGTGATTTTTAATCCCCAAGTTCTAATGAGTTTTCCACATGACATTTGAAGATGGAATGGAATAAACACCTATTATCTTATTATAGTAAAATTAATGTTTTTATTAGCTATATAAATAATTTAAGCATATCTACTTTCCTTGGCTGTGGGAGCTCCCAGATCTCCTAAGACAGAAGTGCACTATCAAGTGCGTTCGTTTGTGTTCTTAAAGAATTTTTATAGAATGCTAGGATTATGAGAAACAGATTTTAAATCACAGTATGGAGCAATTAAGTACTTTATGCCTGTCATCAGGAACACTGAGAAAAAAATTGAACCTAAAGTTTCTTTATTTAAATGCTAAAATGAGAGTTGTAGAAACTAAGATGATTATCTATCAGGTGGGGTTGAGGAGTCCTTTACATAGCAAGCCTATATTCTCTGAGAATTGAAGACAACTCCAAAAAGTTTAATATTTGTTTTCTCTTCGTAACCAGAATTATGATCTTGCTTTCTTCCAATTCTAAGCTGAAATGCTGTGGTTTTAATCACTCTGAAGAAAAGAAAATATACAAGATCCAAGTTCCAGTACTTATTTTTTCTCTCCATATACACCAATTGGGATTAGTTAGTGATCTTCAGAAAAACTTCAAATTGCTGTACATATATGGCAAATTGATACATTAAAAGTTGGATAAATGATTTAGGGCCAAAAGGGCTATTTGTAGGGAAACTGTAGGGAAGCAAAGTCAATACCTTTCTTTAGTGTCCCTGTCAGCTCTGTGATTTTCATTTCCTTTTCTTCATTTATTTATTCAGTGTGGTGATAGAGAATCTTAATGAGACAGGACAGGGTCTAACCTGGGGCCATAATTTCTACGTAATTAGTTCAAGAGGCAGAGGCAGCAGAAGAACATGGTTTTTAGTTTGCTAAAGGGCATGATTCTTTCCCTAATTCATGCTTTGCCTTCTGGCATGCTCAGTTCTCAAGTATCTTTCCCTTAGTTGATACCAGTTCACTGGTAGTAATTAATTTCTGTCTTCTTGGTAAGGGCCTTTGAAGTTTATTTTTTCCCAACTCCATTAGAGTATCTAGAGTGACATTTATTAACTATAGATTATCTAGGCTTCCTTCATACATGTTCCATGTATTATGATCACTAAATAAATTTTCAATAACCTTCTAACTATAACTGTATTTATTGTCAAAACATGGATGTATCCATTACTGTGCAACTGTACATACACAAATTACTAGTATAATAATGAAATTAAAATCTATAAAGTTCAATACAGATGAGGATGCTCACAGTCAACCATCAGACTAAGCACAGGGACCCCAATGGCGGAGTTAGGAGAAGGACTGAAGGAGCTGAAGGGGCCTTATCTGGCAACAATGAAAAGGGAAACCCTTGGTCCTGTGAAGGCTTGATGCCCCAGTGTAGAGTAACGCTAGGGTGGTGAGGTTGGAGTGGGTAGGTGGGTGGGGGAACACCCTCATAGAAGCAGGGTAAGGGGGATGGGATAGGGGATTTTTTAGAGGAAAAACTGGAAAAGGGGATAACATTTGAAATGTAAATAAAATATTCAATTAAAAAATAAGGTCACGGTATTAGTTTCTGTGTCTTGATTATCATATATGATCCAGATACTATAATCATGACTTTCTTTCATTATTTATTTTGATCCCTAAAACTACATTAGAAGTTAGTCATTGTCAGTCCATTTTTATAGTGGATAGAATCAATGCTCAAAGTAATTAGTTAAATTGTCATGAGGAAACCAACAATACCAACCAACCAGAGCTCCCAGGGTCCCACCAACCTGGGAGCACATAGGGAGGGACCCATGGCTCCAGCTGTATATGTAGGGGAGGATGGCCTTGTCAGGCATAGGTGGGAGAGGAGATCCTTGGTCCCATGAAGGCTGGACACCGAGTGGGGGGGAATTCGAGAGTGGGGAGGTGGGAGTGGGGGATGTGGGGGCACATCCTCATAGAAGCAGGAAAAGGGGGGATGGGATAGAGAGTTCCTGGGTGGGGGGGAATGTGGTAAGGGGATAAAATCTGAAATGTAAATTATTATAAGATAATAATATCTATTAAAAAATGAAAAAAATGTCAATAATAATAGTTCATCAGTGGAGACACCATGGGAGTTCTTTGACACCAAACTTATAATTCTACTGTACAATTCAGTACTATCCAACAGAATATATTAACTAAATATCTGTAAATTAAGGCATCATGGATTTAGGCTTCAGGTATTTAAATTAAGAACATAAAATTTTAATTAACTCATATTTTTCTTGGTAAGATAGAAAACACTTCTTGAACATTGTATATATGAGCATATTTTCAGAGAGGTGGCAAATAAATGCCAATGAAAACTATGATTATAAGATGAGACAACAATTTTCACCTTGAATAATGAATATCAGTTTATTTTGACAAGCAAAGTTTCCACTGAAGTTACCAATATAATAATAATAATAATAATAATAATAATAATAATAATAATAATAATAACAACAACGTATTTCAGGTAGAAACAAAATTATTGAAGCTACCATTGTTCTCTTTCTTTTGTATATTGCCTTTTAAACGATAAATTGGGTTTGAAGATAGGCAATAACAATCTCTTAAAAATAATTTAGGCTGTTGAATGTTAACAATAGTGTTTATGGAAAGCTATAAAGTGGAAAAAGTCTTACATCTCTGCAGCATAGGATTGAATTATGCAATTTGCCATGACTCTAAGGACAATGAGATCAGGTTTCATTTAATATCACAAAGGAAGACTATTGAGGAAAGTAGTAATCAGAATCAATACAAATTCTGGTTCATACACCAGGCAAAGGTACAAAGGCATAGAATATTTTAGTCATTTAATATTTCTTCTAATGATACATTAGGACTTTTTTTCTCTCCTTTACACACACACACACACACACACACACACACACACACCACTACCACCACCTCCACCACCACAACCAACAACAACAATGATAAAAAATAGAATATAATTTAAAATTATGACTTATCTAAGATAAACTATAATGGTAGGAAAGAAGAGGGATTGATTTATTTTAAATTTTACTTTGAGTCTGCTATTCATTGGATACTATTTTTTTTTAACATTTTATTGTCATCTAATCCATTTGGGGACGCTGAAATTTGCTTATTAATAATAGTTAATGAAGTGTTATAGTTATACAGGATGATAATAAAATTTCATGAGCAGAGGGAGATATTTAACTGTATGTTGTTAAACATGTTCAGAAATCTTGGCTACCTGTATCTTATAATGTATTTGAGTTAAAAGAAATTCTTCTGCAATATTTGGTACTACTGTTAGAATGCATAGGAGGGGGTCTATGTATGATACATATTTCTAGATTCTATCATGTAATGAAAAAAGTGAAATATTTAGTTGACATAGAACCACTTTTTATTAATAATCAATAAAATGTCTTGTTATCTAATTTGGATGGAATATGAGAAACACATTTATAAAACCTTCCTTTCAATTTGAGACTATGAAGGTATTGGGATGTATCTAAGTTTGATTTTCTTGTATGAGAAAGAAGAAGTTTTAGGACATATAATATCAAGTCTGATGACAATTGTTAGAGCAAAGATACATCAAGAACAGAAGGTAAAAAACCAGTAGAACCTCGTGCTTGAGTTATTATCACCTATTACTATTACACTTTACAGAGAACTACTGCCATAGACTCCAGGGATAACTACCTAAGGCATGGTATTCATGTAATGAAGGGAGCTAGTCTACTTATTAGGTAACCTACCTAACACAAGGAACATGAGCTTGCAAAATTTTATGTTGGCTGGAATATTTTACACATTTTATATGTACAGATAATAAAAGGAAAGGGCCTCTTGAGTCCTTTCTTTTTCTATTAATGAAATGGTGACAAGCCCCATCTTATGAGGGTCTTGTGTGCATAATCACAGCTTCAGTGAGTTTATGAGTGTAACAGCCATATCATATCCAGATGACATCTTTTTGAAACATACCTTCATATTCTTTGACTCTTCCATTCTATTTATCCCATCATCTGGAGTGTTTGCTAAACCTTTGAGGGACATAGAGACCTATTTAGCATCAAGGACTCCACTGCCCTTTCTTTATTCACAGCACTTTGATCAGTGATGAGCTTTTACATTACCAGCTTCTCTCATGCTGCCGAGAGTAGCACTAACCTCTCCCCCACCTCAAGGAAGATAGTTTGACCATATGTTAATTCAGTAAAATGAAAGCAGTAAACTGAGGAACCATGAACATCACAACTGTGATTTTTTTACCAGATTTTCATGACAATGCATGAGTTCTCATGTTGAAATAAGTCTCAAATCCAGTCATTGCTTACCCCATAAAATATGTGAAACTATTGCTCTAATGGGTACATCTTGCTATACTCAAAATTATTGTATCCTATTGTTTTAAAATTGTGTGTATGTGTGTGTGTGTGTTCTTTCCTTCCACTTCGTGGGATCCAGGGATCAAACCCGGGTCATTAGACCAGCAAGCAAGTGTTCTATGTGCTGAGCCATATGGCTAGCCCTTGCATCGCTCCATTCTTAACTATGACTCTGCTTATAATTAAAGAACTCTTATTTTATTATGTTTTTGATGGAGTATTATGAGTGGTAATCGAGATAATCAGATATTGTATTAACAATCTTATCCTTTGAATACATGTCCTATTAACTGAATATTTGCTGTTCAAGGATGTTGTATCCTAATCTCTAAAACCTGTTAGTATAATTTTACATGGCAGCAAGCATCTTTTTGGTATAATTAATGTTAAGGACTTTTCTAAGATGAGGCAATTAGCATAGGTTACCCTTGTGGGTCAAATATAACCATAAATATTCTTATAAAGATCAAGGTGGATAATCAGTGTCAACAGTAAAAGACACAACAGCCTTTATTCTTTAAATTTTTACTTTGGCTTTTAACAATCTTACTTCCTAGTTTTTACTTTGTAGATGAGTCAATGTTAATCCATTGTCTACCATCTTGACACATGTACTGGCTTATGCGTTCTCTGTTGTGTTCTGAAAGGAAGTTTCAAAATTACTCAAGACAAATTTGCAAAACAATTAACAACCGTAAGAAGGCTCAGTAATTAAATGCACTGACTGTTCTATAGGACCCAGGTTTGATTCCTAGCACCTAAATGGGGGCTCATATCCATCTTTGCCTCTATTCACAGGGAATCTGGCAATCTCTTCTGGCTTCTGTGAGCAGCAGGTATGAATGTGGTGGATATACATGCAAACAAAAGACCTTTTCACATAAAATAAATAAAATAAAAACGCCATAAGTATTAAGTATTTGATTCTTTCACAAAGTAATGACTTATTAATCAATACTAGGTATGAAATAAGCATTCAACTTAATTAAAAGAATAAAATTAAAACATTATTATTAAACCACATGTATAAGTGGTTTTAATTCTTACTATTTAATTTGTTTCTTACAAGCATGACATTAACAATGGAAAATACTTTCCTGACACATGGCATAGTAAAATTTTGATGTGTTTTTCAAAGTGTGTGTGTGTGTGTGTGTGTATGTGTGTAGCCTAGCATAGGTCCTATCACATATTGAATATTCACTTAATGGTGCCTAACATTAGCAATTTTTGTAAAATATCTAGTCTTCCATTATGGGTAATAGAGTAGACGTTTGGTGCATTCTTAGGAACTATGCCTTTGTTAATTATATAATTTTCTAATGCAACATTCACTACTAAGACTATATTTAGTACTAGGACAGGGATAGGACTCCCAAGAAAAAAATGGATTTTCCTGTTTTCTATTTTTAAGGAACCCGAACAAAATGTGCACATGTGAGAAAACAGAAGCATGTACTTCTACAAGAATAAAAAATTTAAAGATATACTGTAGAGTTTTCAGTTCTATAGAAGTTTAAAGAGGAAAGGTATCTTGATGTTTTTATGGAATGTGGAACCATATGGAAAAATCATAGTTTCCTTTGTCAAAGCATATATACCATTTATTACAATTTTGATATTTTTTTCCATGCATTTTGGTACCCTCTGGTAAATGTACATTCTAGTATAAGAATTTTGTTCTACTGACTTTTAAAAAAATCTGTTTTTATTTTGTGAAATATTACAATCAAATAAATTCTATTTACTCATTAATTTTTTTAAAATTATGGCCTGTTCAATAATTTTAAATGGTTGTAATTTAAGTCTGTGTAAACTTCTTTTAATCACTACACACATAAAAATTCATCTGCCTTTTTTCTTCAACTATCCTCATAGGTGAGAATTAAATTAAACTGTTTTTATATTGAAAATGTTGTTCAGTGTTGGTTGCCTTTTTAAAGATACAGAAGTTGTTTGAATGATAATACATCAGTGAAATAGAAGCAAGTAAAGGATAGTATTATTCTACAGGAGAAAACATTTGATTTATAGTCTCAAACATTATGTGTCAAACTGGGTTGTATAACTTACTTCCTTTTAAACCACCTATCAATTAACCCTTTCTTTAAAACATGGTTGCAATGGAACATTTAGTTCATTCTTTCTGAACATGACTGGCAACTAGTTTGTGTTTAAAATGGTCCAATAATAGTATAGCAAGTCAGGGTTAAATATATGTTAGCGAAATATGTTTTAACAATCCTTGATATAGACCATTACCTCTCAGTTTAATTCTTAACCTTTCTCTAGGACTGAAACCACAGTTAGTTCAAACGAAAATGTGGATATCTTTATTGAACAGTAATTCTCACAATTTTGAGATTGCAGGTTTCATTATGTTCAGACTTGCCTGAAACTCCTGGGCTCAAGGAATATTCCTGACTCAACCTCCTTAGTACCTTAGATACAGGCACTGAGAATTTTATAGGCTTCTTACCATTAGCCTATTCAAATTCTAAGAACAAATCTATCTTTCAGGCATATCTTAAGATAGCTATCAGATATATCTTAATATATCTTTAAAATATAATGACGCATTGTTGCCCTACTGGTGTCCCCTTTGCATATCTCTGAAAACACTTTCTGAATTGTCATTTTGAAAAAAATGCTGAAAATTCAGTATGATGTAGAAATAAAGAAGGACACTCCAGCGAAGAGAATTTGACTGAAGGAGAATAAGTATCACCAAGATATCCTTTGCCTAGGTGTCAAAATGATGTAGAGTTTGATCCACATTAATACTTATAGGCAGCATGTTGTACATCTTGCAAATTTTTCATGAGAAAACTTATAGGATTAACTAAGTAGAAACTAAGGGTCACAAGTGTCATGTTATTGATTCAGCTAAAATCAGTTGTTTAACTTTGGTGTTCAATCTTATATACTTTGTCATTTAATCTGTTATGGTACTTTTCAACAAAAAGTAGTTGTTATAGACTGAAAATGAGGAATTATATTGTAAAAAATTATATATATATATATCTTCATAAAATTTTGCTTTACTAGATTATCTTCTATTTTATTTGTGTATACTTTATATGTCATTGTTCATAATCCCTGTGAAACACAGTGTATCCTTAAATCATTACTTGTTTCTTTCCATTTAATTTTTTTGTGACATAAGACAAGTTGTTGTTATTTTCTCAGCTATTTTGTTCTATAAATGGTTACAACCACTTTGCATATCTGATTAGTTGAAAATTTGAATTAAAATGTGACAATATTTTAAAAAATCAATATGTTTTTATCCCTCCTTCCACTAGGCTATATACTGCTTAAGGTTAGAAATTACATCTTACAATATTATCCTAATTTTCATGTACTAAATATTATGATATGTTAGATCCCGATGAAGCTACATGAAATCAAAATGATTAGGACCAAATCTGTGAGATAGAGGCAGTAACATGCCAAAAGTTCACAACATGCGGGTTTATTTAGTGAATTTCAGGTTAGTTAGGATTGTATAGCTAAATCCTGTATTTTGAGAAAACAGTCTCAAAATTTGCAAAACTGATTTCTTTCTGATACAGGAGTAGAGAATTGACATAGCAGAAGTTGTGATGAATAATACTGATTGCCAACTTGATAGACTCAAAAAACTACTAGGAGACAAGCTTCTGGGCATGTCTATGCTTGTGAGAAATTATTTAGATTAAGTTAGTCTTTGGGCAAGTGTATGAGGATGATGATTTCTATTACGTTAAATGATGTAGGAACATCTGCTGTCAGAGAGCCAACATTCTCTGGGTTGTATATTGAACTGTATTAAAAGAAAGCTAGCTGAGCAGCAGCATTTACCATTCTCTGCTTCCTGACTGTGGATACTATGTGACCAGGTGCCTCAGGATACTACTGCCACAAAGACCTTACTACTATGGACTATATACTTAAACAATGATCTTAACTTTACCTTTTTTCCCTCTTGTTGATTTTCCTAGGGTGTTTTGTCACAAAATGAGACAAGTAGTTAATATATGAGTATTTATTCAAGAGCTAGAGGCAGAGGAACAATGCAGAAAGGGTCATGGGAATGGATAGGATAAAGTTAATGAACTTCCATACTTTCCCAGAGGTGATCACTTTACAGTATGCTTTTGAACCAAAGTTAGAATGACAGGGAACTCTGAATAGGAATAAAGAGCCTAAAGACAATTCACATGCATGGATGTACTTTTTGTGTTCTGAAGAGATTGTGCGAGTTGCCATTATTAAGATATAATTTAGGTGCAGGGCGAACTGTCTAGAAAAGAATTTAGAGAAAACAGTCTCAGAAGAAATACTGGAAGAAAAGGAAGACTAGATTATCTAAAAGGCTAATGTGATGCTCTGAGGAAAAAAAGTGTTTGGAACTTGACAGTGCCAATAGAATGAAGAAAGGTTTGTTTTAAAGTGGTATTGAAATTATTTAATTATTGAATATAAAATTTAAGAGGAGGAGGGTAAAGAAATAAAGGTTTTTAGTATTTCTAGTGTCTTATGCCCACTAGGAAGTCATTTGATTTTTTTCTAATTGGATTATTGGACTGATTAAAGCTTTTCACTAGTGAAAGATATTCATATTATCATAAAATAAGTTTTTTTTCTTTTCTATAGTTTGACACTACGTTTTGAGAGTACTAACTTTGGGAATGGGTGAGTGGGTGAGGGAACACTCTCATAGAGGAAAAGGGGAGAGGGGATGGGATGGGGGTTTTGGAGGGGAAACTAGGAAAGGGGATATCACTTGAAATATAAATTAGTAAGAAATTTTCTAAGGGCAAGCAAACAATTCTATTTTTTTTTTTTTTTGCTTTTTTTTTTTTTAATTTTTTGGAAGTGGGGCAGTTACAAAACATGATTTGTCTATGTAACCCTGGCTATCCTGGAACTTGGTTTATAGAATAGGCTGGATTCAGATACAGAGATCTGCCTGCCTCTGCCTCCAAAGTGCTGGAATTAAAGGTGCACACCACCACTGTGCCCAGCAACAATTCTATTATTCACGTTGGATCTCACTTTGGGTCTGTCACTGTACCTCTTTTTTTCTCAGGTTCTTTTCCAATTTTGTCCCTGCAGTTCTTTCAGACAGGACCAATTATGGGTCAGAGTTTTTGACTGTGGGATTGCAACCTCATCCTTCACTTGATGCCCTGTCTTTCTGCTGGAGGTGGGCTCTACAAATTTCCTCTCCCCACTGTAGGTAGGACATTCCATCTAGGCTCCCTCCCTTTGAGTCTTGAGAGTCTTTTGCCTCCCAGGTCTCTGGTACATTTTGGAGGGTCCCTCCACCTCCTATCTACCAAGGTTGCCTGCTCTGAGGGCCAGCAGAAAGAATGGAAATAGATTAATATTCTTAATGAATAGATTCTGTTTACACAACAGATTTTTGTGTAATAATTGGGTAATTACTTTTTTTTTAAAGAAGTTCTCTGAAATTGATAGAAAATAGTACACCCATAGTGTAGTGGAAGAAACTGATGTTTGAAATAACTCCTTTAAAGATGACAGGTGGGGCTGGAGAGATGGCTCAGCGGTTAGGAGCACTGACTGCTCTTCCAGTTCTGAGTTCAAATCCCAGCAACCACATGGTGGCTCATAACCATCTGTCATGGGATCTTCTGGTGTGTAAAAAACAATTAAGTAAATAAATAAATAAATAAATAAATAAATAAATAATTAAGTAAATATGACAGGTGGTAAATCTTTGTGTCAGGAGTTGCCTTCTTCTTCTGATTTCGATTCCTTAGAACTGGAAGTAGGTATTTTTTTAAACAAGCTACTTAAGTTATTCTTCAGCAGATAGCAACTGAGAGTCATTAATGTTTGTAAGCCAGCTTGAAGTATAGAAGACGATGGAAGTCAGGGAGACGGTTAAGCTAAAATAGAAGTCTAAAAAATTGTGATCGGATTGTGAAGGAGGATGGGACAGTCCAGGAAGTTTGTAAAGACCTACCCAATTCCCAGGTTTACAGAAATGAAGCACTGGTTTCATTGTAGTGTTTATGACTGCAGCTCCTGGGTTTTGTTATTTTCTTAATTGTTAAGTTGAATCAAGTATGAAGTACATTCTTAAAGTCAAACACGTACATTTTAGCAAACAGAAGATCACTTACTGTATTCACTGTTTTAAGAACCTAGAAGCATGTCTGCAACAGATATTGCAAAAGTTCCTGTTGAATTCATTCTTCTACAATTGACCCATTCTAAATATAAACCTTGGTTGCAGATTTTCTGAAGTTAAAAATATATTATCGTTATGTATGTTGATCCTATTGTGCAATAATAATGTAGTAAAACTTGTTTTCCTAATCTCATAAAAACTGAGTGCTGGTGTCACTCCAAAAGCCTTTCCTTACATCTTCCTCCTTCCTTTGACCTCAGCATCTGAGAAATACCATTTAACTATCAACTTGTATGAAATGATTTTTTTTAAATATTTTATATTAGTAAAATAAAGTATTTAATTTTTTCTTGTTCTACTCACTTCATTTAGAAGGATGTATTTTTGAAATCAAGTAATTGTTTGAAGTATATTTCATATTAAATATACTTTTTTGAATGGCACAAGACTAATGCATTTAGAATGAGTTGTTTCAATAGGATTAAAGTATTGAAAAACAGCCAAATGACATCCAGTGGCTAATTATACTATCTTAAAAATGTTTCCATCTTGACAATATTTAATTTATGGAAATTTTCCTATTATTGTTGTTGTTGCTTGTTAGGACAGGATCAAGGGCCTTGCAAATGCTAAGTATTTATCTTCTGAGCCATACTTTATCCCTATGTAGTAAAATTTTAAAGCAAAATAAATCCAGAAACATTTTTCACATTAAATCAAAACAGAATACTATTAATGGGGGTGCTGGTGGTAATCTTCCTAATATCCTCACTCTAATAAAAGATAACAGCAAAATTGTTACATATACATAGAAAATATATCCATGTGCTTTATTTTACTGGATTCTGAAAATGATATTTTTTATAGGTAAGAAAGTTGAGGCTGAAGAAAATGAGTTATCCAGGGCTACATAGTTGCTAAGAGTTGTGTTCTAGTTCTGTAAAGTATATGTCTTCAAGCACATACCATAGAAAACGACTTTTGAGAGTTTTACAAGATTTCTTTCCTTCTTTAAAATGAGAGACATTCCACTTTCAGTGCTGAGTTCAATAGATTCTTCTCCCATTAATCTAGCCAATGGGAAGTTTCCTTTCAGTTTATACTTCTTTCTTTCTTTGTTGCTCAGGATGGTATCCTGTGCTCTTTGGACTCTGTCACTTAGGCTTCTGTATAACTGAGATTGATGGACAGTAGTTGGGAGTTGAGGTATGCACCCAGATACTCAGCTCTGCATTGCTTTCTATCTATACATCTGTTTTTATTACCAAGAAGGAATACTCAGCCTTTGTGTAATTCTTTCTATTATATTATTTAGTACTGGTGGCAGAATCTTTTTAGTGGCTGTATTCCATTGATAAGTTGCTAGTTTAATAGTAACAAATCTAGTTTGGCTGCAGCATTGGATAGGGGTATTTGCATACTGGAAAGATGATTCTTAGGGTTTTGTTACCTACATGATCATGACAAGTGACCATAAGGAATCTGGAAAGATAAAGTCAATATCAAAATATCAAAATCAAAAAAAATCAAAAAATATCAAAAACCAGTTAGTATTTGCAAATAAATCTAATTTTTGTTTTGTGGCTCTGTAAATATAATGATAAAACATATGCTTTTGTTTTACTAATATAAAACAAGGGGTATATTGAAGGTAAATATGTGATCTAAAACAACTAGATGTTTTCTTTAATGATTTTCTTACAAACTTTGAAAAGAAACAAAAACATTTATTTCACAAGCATATGGTTTTTAGATAAAATTTTTTATCTATTTAAGACTTGATTTTATTTTGTTTTCATATAATGCAGTTTTCATTATTTTGTAGAAGTCTTATAACTTATTGTGTTTACTTCAGGCTAAAGAAACACACACACACACACACACACACACACACATACACACACACACACACGCCCCTCATCCTAGGAGGTTGAGCATCTCAGTATGCCTTCCTGTCTTAAGTTAGGGTTTCTATTGTGGTGAGACAATGCCACAGCCAAAAATAACTTGAGGAGGAAAAGGGTTTATTTTATTTCAGCTACAATTCCCAGGTCACATGGTGAAAGTTAGTGTCAGAACTGGAGGCAGGAACCTGGAGGCTAAAACTGATGCAGAGGCCAAAGGGAAGTTCTGCTTAGTGGCTTGCTCATCCTACTTCCTTAAAGCACCCAGAACTACCAGCTCAGAGTTAACATTGCTCACAGTGATCTAGGCTCTCCCTCATCAACCACCAGTCAAGAAAATGTACCTCTAGGCATGTCTACAGGGTAATTCCCTAGGACCATTTTCTCAATTGAATTTCTCACCATGAAAATTACTCCAAGTTGACATAAAATTAGCCAGAACACCTTCTTAGTCTTTTTTCAAATATGGTAAAAGTATTTATAATATTTATACTAGATCTGAACATGTCATTCTGTTTCTTGCTTACAAATAGGATTTAAAAAAAAAACTTTGAGTGCTTTTGTTGGGTTTTGATAGTATGTCTTCTTACCTGTATCTGCATGTGGGTTAGTATTCCTGGCCAAGCAGTGTATTTGTATATAATTTTGAACTGCTATCAGAGAGTATATTTTGTTATTGTGGCATGATCAATAAAACTGGAAAAATTGCTTGTGTTAAGAATTGAGGATCAGGGTTCATGAATTATATTATCAGTTTCATCATAAACTTCCTATTTGACTTTTAATATCCAACTTCATAACTATTGTTCTTGAATTTACTTTCTGTAAAATGTAATAATATTTAACTACCTCATACAGAATGTTATGAAGCTTAGCTTTCCATTTTTGAGAGTCTCAAATATAAAGGACCATAATGGTTATTAGCATTATTGTATTCTGACTGGCATATTTGTGGCCAGTTTTAGCATAGCATGTATAAATAAATGAAGGCAGTTTAGTTTCTTCTTTTTTGTTGTGTATAGTTACATCATTTTGTCTGCCTTTTCCTTCTATTTCACAGGAAAGAATCTTGAGGTGCTTACTTTTATAGATGTGAGGCTGTCATACAGGATGAAGAGATTTGTTTATTTTGATTGTATTCATAAAACAACTAAGATTAGAAAAATATGTTTTAGAGGAAAGATTTTCTAATATGCCCTTGAATAAATGACAACTTTAACAACATGTACAAATAGAAATAGTGAACTTGGTGATTTCATCAGCCTATCGACAAGAAACCAACCAAACAAAAAACAACAATAACAACAAAAAACCTCAAAATTTTATACCGAGTGTGTTTTCTTCTTGGATTACATTCTTTTAAATGAAAGAGGTCACCAAGATGGATTGTATTATGTGATCATCTAGAGTGGTAAGTGAAGATGAAAGTAAAACTTTTATTTTATTTTCAAATATCTGGCTTCTTGTGATCTAGTACATCTTTCATAGGCATGTTTATGTTGTTCAGAATATTCTTATTGTTGGTACTCTACCATGGAGTCCTCAGAAAATACACACATAATTTCCATGCAAGGCATCCTAACACAGGCATCCTTAAAGTTTGAACTTTGAATATGTTTTTTCTTTCTCATTTCCACCTGAATGTGTTGCAGGAGGCTTGGGGACAGGGCAGACATTCCACTGGGTATCATGGATCAACAACTCAATACGTTAGGCTAATATTTCAAAATCCAATTTACTCAAACGTTGGCCTCTATAAGATCAGGAGAATCAGTACACAATAATGACAGATGGATAAAGAATTTTCATTGAGGAAAAACTATTGCCAATTTTGAATGAATGTTCAGAAGATGATCTCAGCATTCATAACCAATTGCATGCTTTTTAGTTTTGTGGTTATCAAGAAAAAAGAAAACAAAAGAAGTTGGCAGTGTTTAATTCAAATGTTATTATGACTAAAGAAATACACTTACTATATGCTAGAATTAAGTTCCATTAAAATTGTGGCGTTAATTTAATAAATCCCCTTTGAACCCACATAATTATCCTCATGATATGTAGGTAGTACAGCTTAGTGGTGGACACTGCACAGAGCCACCCAAAATTTTACTGAGTAGAGTTGCACAACCTTTAAAGTTGCTAGTTTTGCTTTTCTTCATAATATTACTTCACTGTGAACATGAAAACTCTAATGGTGTCCATTTTGTTAAAAAAAATTATACTTACTATTAACATCTTAAAATCATACATGTATACTGTATATATATGAGATCTCAGTTTATACGTGGGTGAATGGGGGAGCACCCTCTTAGAGGTGAAGTAGAGAGGTATGGGGTGCGGTGCTCATGGAGTGGGGACCAGGAAGGGGGACTGTTAGTATTCTGTCTAAACTCCACCTACACAGTTACCTGGCAACAGCCAGGTAGGCCTGGTCCACTATAAAAGGGGCTGCTAGCCCCCTTCTCTCCCTCTTACTCTCTTGCTCTCTTAATCTCAAACCCTCTTACTCTCTTGCCTCTAGCTTCTCTGTCCCCTCCCCTCCCCACTTTTCTTCCTCTCTCTCCACGTGGTCATGGCCAGCCACTACTTCTCTTCTTCATCTTCTTCCCTCCACCTTTGCCCTATCTCCCGAATAAACTCCCCCCCACTTGGAACCGTGTGGTCTGGAGTGGTCTGTTCCGAGCTGAGCTGTGGGGCAGACGTCTAACGCTAACACTAACTAACAGGGACAACATTTAAAATGTAAATAAATAAAATAATTAATAAAAATGTGAAGTAGGTGTGCACATTTGAGTATTAGTAGTGGTGTGTACATTTAAGGGTACATGTGTGAAGGACAACAATCTGTGGGGCTAACTAGTCCTAGCTTCCACCATGTTTGAGACAAGCATATCCTTGTTTGCAGCTGCCTGCAGCAGACAAGCTGGCTTCTGAGTTCCAAGGTAATCTGTTTCTGCCTCCTGTCTTGCCATGGGAACACTATGTAGTAGATATATACTACTCTTCCCAGGACTTTGTGGGTTTGGGGGATTTGAAGTGAGGTCCTTGTCTTTGCATGGCAGGAGCTTTACCCAGGGAGCCATCTCCTCAGTCATCACCATTAACATTCTTCTTGAATTGCATATTAAGCAGTAGTTACAAAAGCTATTTTGGATTAAAATACTTTAACTGCTCCCCTCCTGTGTCTGTTCCCCTATATATGCATATGCAACCTGAAGGACAAGTGAGGGCATTAATCTTAGGAATGCTGTTTACCTTCTTTAAGATAATGTCTGTTTTTGGTCTGGAGTTCCACAAGGAAGTTAGAGCAGCTGACCTGTGAGCCATTGGGATCTTGACCTCTGTCTCTCTGTCTCTGTCTCTCTGTCTTTGTTTCTCTCTCTCTCTCTCTCTCTCTCTCTCTCTCTCTCTCTCTTTCATGCTGGAATGACAAGTATGGCTCCACTCTGCCTGGCATTTCTACATGGGTCTGGGGCTTAATATCAGGTTCTTCTGCTTATGCAAGGCAGGAACCTTACTGACAGAGCCATTCCAAACTCTGCATGAACTTTTCTGCTGACATATATGTTACCTTCAAGTATAAATTCACACTTCTTTTTTAACCAGCCGTAACTTAGCATGAAAAAAAAATCTCAAAAACCAAAGGAATGTATTACTAGTAGATATAGGGAAAGACTTGTGTTCTGTAAACATCTAACAATACTTCGGTAGAGAATTGAGTTAAAAGTATATAAAAGACAAGAAATCCTGACATCAGCTCAAAAGTTTTTTCCTGATTTAATTAACAAAGCTTTAAATGGCTACTAGTATTCCACCTGCAATCAAGTGTAATAAACCTTCACTGCAGAAGTCAAATTCTAGAGAAAAAGTTGGAAGCTCACACTTACACCATAAAACCTTGTTTATTGCAACCATTAGTCTTCTAAGATATGCCCCACAATGGGATTTGGTAAAGCCATTACAAGGTGCCGTATGAGTTCCATTTGCCTACAGTAAATAGAATGTCAGAAGTGTCAGGGGGAAATAAATATCGGGCTGGTTAAAAGGGAGCAGAGATGGCTCAAAGCATCATTGAGAGGATTGATTTATCTGGCGTGCTGTAATGACTGCAGATGTGGATCTGTTATTCTAGATGAGCAATGAATTTGATGAGCTGATAACACAGGGCCAGAGAGGCCTGGTTTTAATTACTGATGAGGAATTTATTTGTGAAGCACTGTGATTTACTGAGGGTTTGTTCTGTTATTGACAGGTGACCTTGGAGCTTTCCTCTCCTGATGAATCCCCAAAAAGGAGCTTTTAAAAGAAATAATCAAACAAAAAGTATTTTATCTTTACTTAGAATGTAATGAAGTCATTCAAGAGACATTGTTAGAGTTGAAGCTACATTCTTGCTCACATAAAAAGTGTTCTGCTTTGGTTGTTTTCTGCTTGCAATTGAATACTGATTTGTACTCCTAAATATAGGTTATATTTTTCCGCTTAAACCAACCTTACTTCTCTGACTAATGTGTCATTTATTAGTCTCCTTTCATGAACTGTATGAACTGTCGGGGCAGATCTAGATGGAAATTTGGGCTGTCTAACACTGTTGCTTCATTAAGTTATAGCTAATTTGTATAATATGAATTGGGAGTCATAGGGAACTTCGTGGCTCAAACACAGCTCTGATGATGACTAGCCTTTTCTTGTTTTGTGAATGATATAGAATATCTAAATCAAAGAACACAGTGTCAAAAGACCAGTATTCATTTACATTCATTTGTATTTATTGTGTTATCTCCTTTTTCTTATGTTTAGGAATTTGCCTCAAGTTAACAAAATGATAATTTTGGATATTTGTAATTCCATTAATATAGCTTTTTATTATGGCTGAGTAGAATTGGTAAGGCAAATCCTTGTTTTTCTCTAATTTAAATAATACATGTAGACTTTTTTGCAATGTAAATTCAGAAGAGAGTTTACAATTAACACTTGCCTATTTTATTTCAATTGGCTGTTTACACAAGTGACCCAGACTTCTGTGGCAACCACACTAATGTCTGTGTGTGCACACTGTTAAGAGTTAATGGCAAAAAGAATTGACCCTGTTCAGTTTATAGATAGAGTTTATGTTTACAAGCTACTAAAGTCACTAAAGTAAGAAAACATCTGGACTTTAAAAGTTGTGAAAGAAGACATGCATTGCATTGGATGGTATCAATATGCACTGAATTGCTACATGTTTATTTGGCAAAAATTAAAGTCAGGGATCTAGTCAGTTTTGAGAGTCAACAGATTTTTTTAGTTTTTTTTTTTTTTTTTTTTTTTTTTTTTTTTGTTTCAAAGGAGCTACCAAGCAGTGACGCTGCACTTTCTTTATGAGAACTGTAATGTTTTCTGCAAAATTATACAATATAGTATGCTGTAAAACATAAAACCATGTATGGCAAAAATATTTTTTGTATTTTATGCATTTAATAATTGATTATTTTATTTGCAGTAATATTTTATTAATTTGTATCTTGAGTAGTTTAGACAGAAAAGAATTTAATAATTATGAGTATTTTATAATGAATTTATAATTTAATTATCTTAAATCATATTATTTCAAGATGTACCTAACACATATTTATAAGTTATGATATTTTTGATGCATCAAACCAGTTGATTCCTTTTAAGGTTGAAGCTTAATAGTCATCATATGTTAACAAAAATTATTTCCTTTTTATGGTTTTATAGTTTTAGTGGGGAAATACCCTTTTTTCTCACATTTTTTCCTGGTTGTTTACAAATATAAACCATGTATAGATTCTTATACAATCCTATTAACTGGAAGTTTTACTTCTCATCTTACTGACCTTGGATAAGTTATGATCCAATAAACTACTGTCAAATATGCTTTTAATACAGTAGAAAACTTCTATCAATCACAATTCAAAGATATTCATTTTGCTAATCTCAATCATGTTACTTGATAGATCATGGGTGAAATTAATTTTCATATCAAAACTTTTACCTAGTGGATACAGAAACAGTACTGCTGTCAAGGCATGTGGCTTATTTATTTTAATACATCCTTTAGACCCCTGAGGCCAATATCTTAATAGTATTCTATTTGTTTCTATCACTGATTTCTAAAAAAAATTAAAAGAGGAAAATTTAGTTCAAAAAGCTATAATCTAATGTTTCCAACTTACTTGATTCCTGACATTTACCAAATAAATTAGTAACAAACAGTGTTATACACATCAGTTTTCTTTCTTGTAGTGATATAGAGGGACCAAAATTATGTATTTTGGGTAGCAAATATTCCAAGACACCCCACTAGTATTTGTATGGGTGTACCTATCAGTAAAAATAAATTTGATTTCAAAAATTGAAAACTAAAGTTTATCTAGCAAAGGCATTAATACAAACGAAAGTCCATTAGTAGTTAAAAATTAAAGGTGCTTAGGTTGAAGAGCAAGCTCACTTGGCAAAATGCTTACCGCACATGCATAAGAACCTATATTTGAACACCAGCACATACATACAATACAGGAAGAATAATGCCATGTATTTGAAATAATAGAGGAGGAGTGTATGAGAGGATTCTTGGTGTTTACTGACAAACCAGTCTTGCCAATTTGGTGAGCTCCACGTTCAAATTGAAATTTGTCTCAAAAACTGAGATGAATGATTTGATATTGATGCCTGGTTTCCATAAGCATGCACATGTGTGGGTCGGGGAGTGGTACATATGCGCACACATGCGTACACAGACAGATACACACACAGTACATACACAAAACACACAACACACGAACACACATACACACAAACACACACCAATGCACTCTCACACACAATGTGCACATATGTAAAAAAAGTACATATAGGTATATCACAGTGGAATAAATAATTTCGAAAAGGAATAAAAATGATCGCAACACTTGCTTGTGAAATATGTCTACCATATTACCTTTAGTAAACAGATTTATAGAAACTTATATAAACATTTTTCAATGACACATTTATTTATATAAATTTTAGCATTTTAAAATACATTTAGATTTAATTGACACATAAGCACCCGAGAAGTTACATGGCAATAGTCACTCCATTGTGAATATTGATTTTATCTCTCTGGACGGGTATAAATGACAGTTCCATTTTCAACCTTTATGACTGTGGCTAGGTATTCATTCATTCATTCAAAATATAACAAAATAAAATATGAGATAAACACTATCACATCAAAGTTGGACAAGACAGTCTTACTGAAATGAAATAACCTAAGAGAAGGTACAAGATCACAGCCCCACTTGTTCACACACTCAGGAATCCAATAGAAACACTAAACTGGAAGCCATAATACACGTGCAGAGGATCTGGTGCAGCCCCAGGCAGGCCGTGTGCATGCTGCCTTAGTCTTTGAGTTCATGAGTTTTGCTTAAATTTATTTAGATGACCTTGTTTTCTTGGTATTCTTCATCTCTTCTGGCTCTTATGCTCTCCCTGGCTCTTCTTTCATGGGGCGCAGGTTCCCTGAGCCCTGAGAGGTGGGATTTGGTGGAGACATCCTATTTAAGGCTGAGTGTTCCAACATCTCTCACTCACTGTAATATCTGGCTATGGGTTTCTATATTTCCATCTACTGAAGAAGAACCTTCTCTGGTGATGGCTGAACAAGGCACTAATCTGTGAGTACAGCAGAATATCATTAGGAATCTTTTTATCACCACATGTTTTAGACCATTAGTATTTGGTTTTACCCTACTTCCCTGGGCTATTTAGTCTCAGGTTCTTGGTCACTTCAGCAGTGTCAGTTATGGGTTCCATTTCATTTAGTGAACCTTAAGTAAAATCAGATATTGATTAGTTTCACCCATAAGCTTTATGACACCACTCCCTACCATTTCTTACAGGCAGGACACCACTGTAGATCAAAGGGTTTGTGGCTGGCTTGGCATTTACATTTCTTTTTTCTTAACAAGCAGAATACCTTCCTTTCTATACCAGAGATGCTAAAACACAGGAGTAAAAGCTCTTTGTAGGCAATACCTCTACTTCTCCAAGTACAGTAAGTTGTGTGGGTGCTGTCTTAAGTAATGAGGACTTGCTATCAGTTTATGGAGAGAAAAGTACAGACTTGGCAACAGCTTGAGTTGTTCAGAGATTCCCATGTGACTACTTTGGCCAATAACTCAATTACATGTAACCCAATCTCTATATTGGAATCTTTATTTGGTTACAGGAGATGGCCAGTTGGGACTCTGTCTCTCCCATCATTTAGAGGTTTCATTTAGATCACCTTAATGTATATGTACATATTTTAGAAAATTTCTACAGTATTAGGTTTTTATATTACTCTTTAAGTGCCCCTTGATCTTCCAATTCCAGCCCCCACAATCAATATATGTCTATTCTAGTCCCCTTTTATAATGAGATTTGTTCCTTCCAGTCCCTTACTCTTCCTACCCTCTGCCATTGTATGTACTGTAGCTTGGCTATCATTGACTTAATAGCTAATATCCACCTATAAGCACATTTATACCATATTTGTCTTTCTGGGTCTGAAATACCTCACTCAGGATAATTTTTCTAGTTCCATCTATTTGTCTGCAAATTGCATGATGTCATTTATTAACAGCTGAGTAAATTGTGTAAATAAACCACGTTTTCTTTATCTATTCTTCTGTTGAGGGACATATAAATTGTTTCCAATTTCTGGCTCAAGAGATGGCTCAGCTGTTAAAGGCTGGGCTCACAACATCTCTGGGTCTATAGATTATAACTTGGTTATCATTTACTTCATAGCTAATATCCAGATATAAGCAAATACATGCCATATTTGCTTTTCTGGGTACCTCACTCAGGATTATTTTTTCTAGTTATATCCATTTGCCCTCAAGTTTCATGATGTCATTTTTTAATGGCTGAGTAATACTTTATTGTGTGAATGTATCACATTTCTTTTATCTATTCATCTGTTGAGGGACATCTAGGCTGCTTACAATTTCTGGCTATAATGAAGAGAAGAGGAATGGACATAGTTGAGCAAGTGTTCCTGTGGTAGGATGAAGTGTCCTTTGGGTAAATAGCCAAGAATATTATTGCTGAATCTTGAGGTAGGTCAATTTCCATCATTTTGATGAACTGCCTCACCTCACTAATTTCCATAGTGTCTGTATAAGTTTGTACTTCGGATGTGTCCATTTGGACCAAACACTTTGTTTTGTTTTATTTAGAATTTGTTTTTCATCTTACTATGTACCAGTGGCACTTAACCAAAAGATACAGTAATATAGCCATGTACTGTGGTTGGGGCAGATACAGTCTTCTTGGCTTACAGGACTTCGTAGCTACCTTTCCGTAATGCACTCATGCAGAGAAGACACACTGCACACTCTGTTCAAACTGCAGTTCCTCTCACCTGCTGCTGTCGTGTTGCTTTCTAGAAAACATTTTTTTTTCATTCCAAACCAACCAGAACCTGCATTTAGAATAGGAATTACTTCTCCTGACCTTTTCCTCAGTTCTACAGTGAAGCATCCTTTTATACTTGCCATGGATGTAACCTAAAAAGTTTTGGCATATTTAGGTCAGCCTAGCACTTTTTTTTCCCATTTTAATGGAGCTGAATAATGGAGATTTTTGTGTCTGGGAAATTCCTAAGATCAATGAAAGAGTGACAAACTACTTGTCTCTGATACATAAAATTATTTTAAGCATTTTCTCAATCATTAAATGTTACTGCCAGTCACGAGTGGCTTTTTAATTACCAGTTTTCATTGCACTTCACTCTGTTTTCAGGGGGATCAGGAACATTTGGGGAGACTGTATCTGTCTACTTTGTGTGACTGTTTTGAGGGACTGTCTCATCAGATTGCATGGCCTTGGAGAGAGACTCTGGGCTCCTGGCTCAGATGTGTCCATCCTTTCAGAGCTGTTGTGGGTGTAAGTGACATGATGTGGCCAAAAATCCAAACTGTGCAGTTGTGTTGTGATAAACATGCAGTGTGCTGTAAAGACTCAATACAGTTCAAATAAAATCTCTATATTAGTGCTGAAAAAAAAATAAGTTTGTACTTCTACCAGCAATCCTTACTCCACATTTTCACCAACATGAGTTATCTATCACTCGTTTGGTTGATCTTACCCATTCTGACCAGTGTAAGGTGACTTCTCAAAGTAATTTTGATTTGCATTTCCCTGATGGCTAAGGATATTGAACTTTTTTTTTTTTTGTTTCCCAGTCATTTGTTTTTTTCTCTATTGGGAATTTTTGTTTTAGCTCTGTACCCGTTTTCAAGTTGAGTTCTTTGTTTTCTTGATATTTAGTGTCTTGTGTTCTTTATATATTTTGGATATTATTGGCTGTGTATTTGGTAAACATTTTCCATTCTATAGGCTGCTTATTTGTCTAAATGAAGTTACTTTTCAGTTTCATGTGGTCCTATTGAAAGATTTTCTAATCATTTGGCTTTCTTCTTTTCTTTCTCCCATTCTTCCCTCACCCTTCCTTTCCCTTTCCTTCCCACCTCTTCTTTCTCTCGCTTTCTTCTTTTCTTTCATTCTCTCAACCCCTCTTTCTGTTGTATATAACTACTAGGTTTTATTATGTCTTTATATAGCTGGGATGGATCTGGAACATTTGATTCCCCTTTCTCTATATTCCTACTCCTACCCACTGGGCTGTGATTACAGACAGGTACCACCATGGCCAGCTTCTTTTCATTCGGTTTCCTTAATATAGTCAGTGGTAGTAGCAGGCTATCTTCTTTATGTTTGATTATTTTTCATCATAACATTAAAAATTGATGAAAATTTTATTGTAATACTTGATTCTGTTGAGTTTCCTATAGCCTTTGAAAAGATTCAGAATCCTTTTTTACTTCACCTTCTGTGTTATTTTAATTTTCTATGTCTCTTTTACTTCCTGAATCATTGTGGGGTCTATTGTATCCCACACCTAAATCAAAACTAAAGTTTGTCCTTCTTTATTCTTTTTCAATTCACTGTGCTTAAAATTTTGTTATTAAGCATCACCCCTTCAGAAATGAACTAGAAACCCCAGCAACAATGACTTTTTTTCTGTTATCATGCTGATTCATTAGTGCTTCCTCCTTATTTTCCCACACTGAAGTCAGAGTATTCATCTTTAATTCAGAGTTCATACTTATATATCCTTTCAAATTTTTGTATATCTCTGTGATACCTATTTGAAAAATCTTTTCTTTCTTTCTTTCTTTCTTTCTTTCTTTCTTTCTTCCTTCCTTCCTTCCTTCCTTCCTTCCTTCCTTCCTTCCTTTATTTTTGCATTTCCAACACTCATTCAGACTTTACTAAGCACGGAGCTAAATAGGAAACATGTCTATAAAAAGAAACACAAACTTCAAGGTGATTCCATAAAAGGAGGATGCCTGAGCAGTTTAGTGCATTCTAGAGACAGAGCAAGTGCCATCCCTGTGATGGTGCCATCCCTTCCCACCCATGTCCCTCTGCACAGGCACCATCATGCATCATGGGACGCATGAGTGATGCCAGAACTCCTTGGCTTCTGGGACACCCCGAGGGATTTCTGGTTTATCTTTTACTGTTTCGTCTCATTTGACAAATAATAATTGCTTATACTTATTAGTTATAATGTGATATTTGATATATGTGTTTACTGAAGCTTCAATCAAGCTCCAACTTTACTAAATTATTTTTGAAGTAGGAATAATGAATTCTATTATTTTTTAAAATCTTAAACACACACTATGCTATGGTTACCTGTTTTGCTTTAGTCTCTGTTTTTGTTTGTAGCATAGTAAAAATGCTGTTGGAGTCTGTCATATACACTTATTTTACAGATAAAAGTCAACTGTAGCATATGATAGTACAAAACTCTTTTAGTACTTTTGTAAATACAATAATAACAAGGCATTCTCAAAGTCAATAGACAATTGTTTTAAATGGCATGTGTACTGTTGAATGAAGATGATAATGTGTTACCCATCCAAAAGTAAAATTCGATTTTGTTGAGGCAGAGGCTAGGAAATTACTAACTCCAAACTTAAGTTGATGGAACCTGGCCTTGAGGTGTTAAAGGTGGTCATTACAGGTTCACAAATAGAGAGTAATGCAGTACATAAAGCAGCTTCCTGCAAGTTAGAAAGCATGTTCTTTGAAAGAAACATTAATATGCTTCTTCTCAATGAAATCCACAGCACACAAATTGCAATGGCAACCATGTTTGCAACCTTTGTCTCAAACTGTAGATGAGCACACAGGAATTTCAAATGTCCATGTCCTTCTTGTGCAAGTGTTCTTCTGGAATGCACCGTGGATGGCCACAAGTATAGCCATGGCAGCATGAATTCAGCATTTATAGATATGTTTGGAAAAATACATAAGTTATTCAAAGTAAATTTTAGCCTTAGCAATAGGAAAATATCTTACTACAAAACACATTTTGTATATTGTTCATTGTGAATTTGATATATATTTGGATTAGCATATATGGACAGATTATGACCACTTAATTTTGCACGGATAAAGCATGGCATGAGATAACATAAGCATATATAACACATTCTAACTTTGGGACGAAGGTAAATCGTTCCTGTGTTGGTTTTGGCAGTGGTGGTTTTATCTGTGATAATATTGATTGGCATTAATGCTGGATTGAACATATGCTGATTCAAGGGCTTTTAAAAATTATTTGTAAGAATGGAAATGATTAAAAAGAGGCAGACATAGCAAAATGAGTAGCAATAGATATAATGAGTGTAAGGTTACGAGAGGAAAATAAATATGCCGGAACTATTAACTTCAGCATATTCTTAAAATGAAAAATTTTGCCTATGGACAATTTAACAGAGAAAGAAACAAAAAAGTAGTAGATGTAAAATTAGCAAAGAGGTAAAAATTAAATAAAGATAACAACTAAATGCTATATATATTACAAACATCTTGTTTGAAACAATAATTTATACTAGTCTTAATTTAATATGAGAATTAAAATATTTCAAATAACATGGTTATCTACTAGAAGAATCATTAGTAAGTTGTAAATTCATTACTAATAAGAAAAATATCATATTTTCTTATTCATGGAGTCTAGTTTTAAAATCTTATGTGTGTGCCTCTCTGTGTGTGAGTGTGTGTGTGAGTGTGTGTGTGCGTGTGTGTGCATAGGTTAGAAAACAAAAAAGGGCTTCACAAGGGAAGAGGGAGAATATTAAAGGAGATGGGAAATATGAATTACAAGGGGCTAAATATGATACAAAAGCAGAAGTGGAAGACCAGCTGGTATAAGGAATCAGCTGGAGAGGACTTAGAGACTTGGCGGAGAGCATTGAGGAAGAATAAGAAAAGACAAAATACAACAAAGACTTCATGCTGAGATTTATTAATTTGTGTACTAATCTAAAAAAATGAGGGGACAAAGGTTTTGAAAAAGAAAACTGCAAAAAATGTCAGTTATCTGTGTAAATATTTACAGTGATAATTTAAGAAAGTATTAAGTATTTAGAGAATGAAAGGTGAAATTATTTAAAGAGTACAGGAATGGTTCAGTGAACACGTCAAGACACATACAAGATTCATAAATATTTGTTAAGTCAATAATCAAATCTGGTTGTGAAATAGATGAGCCTGAATTGGAGAAGAGCAGAGAAATCATCAGCACTATAGCATTAATTATACAGAGATCCTTGGGAGATTTAAAAGTCTTAAAAAGTATTAGGACTCTAGAATAAGAAGTTTAAGATTAATAAATGTATAGAAGAAATAACATAGATGAAGAAGAAAAGCTCACAATAAAAGCATAAAAATTAATCAAGTGTAAAATGTTAGCAGACTGAACACAAATTAAAACTATGATTCCATGGGTGCATTCCTATTACATATCTGAAACTAGGTATGGTACTTCCTGAGGCTCACCATGCATAGTAGTTCTTTTTTTTTAATTAAGTTTTATTGGATATTTTATTTACATTTCAGATGTTATTCCCTTTCCCCATTTCTCTCCCTCAGAAATCCCCTATATCCCCCTCCTCTTTCTTCTATGAAGATGTGCCCCCACCTACCCACTTCCACCTCCATGCCCTCAAATTCCCCCACACTGGAGCATCCAGCCTTCACAGGACCAAGGATCTTCTCTCCCACCTATGCCCTACAAGGCCATCCTCCCCTATACATACAGCTGGAACCATAGGGCCCTTCCTATGTGCTCCCAGGCTGGTGGGTTAGGCCCTGGGAGCTCTGGTTGGTTGGTATTGTTGCTCTCCCCATGGGGCCACAAACCCCTTCTGCTCCTTCAGTCTTCTCTCTAACTTCTCAATTGGGAACCCCATGATCAGTTCAATTGTTAGCTGTGAGCATCCGCCTCTAAATATGCCAGACTCTGGCAGACATCTAAGAGACAGCTATATCAGGCTTTGGTCAGCATGCACTTCCTGACATTCACATCAGCGTCTACCTTTGGTGACTGCACATGGGATGGATACCCAGGTGGAATGGTCTCCAGACAGCCCCTCCTTCAGTTTCTGTCCCACACTTGGTCTCCATATTTGCTCCCTTGAGTATTTTGTTACTCCTTGTAAGAAGGACTGAAACACCCACACTTGGTCTCCCTTCTTCATGAGTTTCATGTGGTTTATGAGTTAAATCTTGGGTATTTCAAGCTTCTGGGCTAATATCCAATTATCAGTGAGTGAATACCATGTGTGTTCTTTTGTGATTGGGTTACCTCACTCAGGATGATATTTTCTAGTTCCATTCATTTACCTAAGAATTTCTTGAATTCATTGTTTTTAATAGCTGAGTAGTACTCCATTGTGTAAATGTACCACAAATTTGTATCCGTTCCTCTGCTGAAGGACACCTGGTTTCTTTCCAGCTTCTGGCTATTATAAATAAGGCTGATGCGAATGTTATGGAGCATATGTCCTTGTTATATTTTGGACCATCTTCTGGGTATATGCCCAGGAGTGGTATAGCTGGGTCCTCAGCTATGTCCAATTTTCTGAGGAACCACCAGACTGATTTCCAGAGTGGTTGTGTAAGGCCCCCACGAAGGGAGGACCTCACCCAAGCCTCAGGAATTCGAAGCCACCCAGTAACTCACAAGACATGGAACTTGATGCAATCAGCAAGAGGTATATTTCGATCAACATGTTGAGGTCAAGACCCATGACCCACACAGGGGCAGTGGGGTTTGACCCCGGGGCTTTGGAGACAGAGAGAATTTAAAGCCAAAAACCACAACTCAGGGGGGAAACCACAACCCAGTGGGAGTAAAGGAGGGTTATTGGAGAGTACCTGTGGAAAGTCCCAGCCCATTATTCAGTTTGTTACAGGGTCCAAGGAACAGTCATGGGGAACATTTTGTATAGGCTATTCTCTAAGAGCCTATTCGTAATCAACCATCTATCTTGTGGTCAGCCAAGTTCCTGAAACACAGAGCTCATGACCAAACTGACCTGCACTCTTGGTTCTGCTCTGTCTGTTAGGAGTTTTTGAAAACTTTTAATCCTTTCAGTTGTACCAGCTTGCAATCCCACCAACAATGGAGGAGTGTTCCTCTTTCTCCACATCCTCACCAGCATCTACTATCCCCTGAGTTTTTTATCTTAGCCATTCTGGCTGGTGTGAGGTGGAATCTCAGGGTTGTTTTGATTTGCATTTCCCTAATGACTAAAGATGTTGAACATTTCTTTAGGTACTTCTTGGCCATTCGAGTTTCCTCAGTTGAGAATTCTTTGTTTAGCTCTGTACCCAATTTTTTAAATAGGGTTATTTGGTTGACTGGAGTCTAACTTTTTGAGTTCTTTGTATATATTGATATTAGATTGGTAAAGATCTTTTCCCCATCTGTTGGTTGCCGTTTTGTCCTATTGACAGTGTCCTTTGCCTTACAGAAGCTTTTTAATTTTATGAGGTCCCATTTGTCAATTCTTGATCTTAGAGCATAAGCCATTGGAGTTCTGTTGAGGAACTTTTCCCCTGTGCCTAGGTATTCCAGGGTCTTCCCCACCTTCTCTTCTATTAGTTTCAGTGTATCTAGTTTTATATGATTTTATTTACTTGGACTTGAGCTTTGTACAAGAAGATACAAATGGATCGATTTGCATTCTTCTACATGCTGACCTTTAGTTGAACCAGCTCCATTTGTTGAAAGTGTTGTCCTTTATCCACTGGGCAGTTTTATTATAGCTGTTAATGAAGTGTCTCTATGGAACTCCTGTGTTTATAAACTAGTAGGTCTCTGATTCTTGTGCCTTCCTTTGTGTTTATTTTCTTCTGTTGGCTTGCCTTGTTCAAATTCAATATGATCGGTTCTGTTTTATCTTATTTTACATTATTTTGTTATCTTTTATTGTTATCTTTGGAAGCCATTGTTTTCTGAGAGACAGAAATGAAGTGGATCAGGATTGGAGGAGAGGTGGTAGAAATGAAAAGGAAAGAAAAAGAGCATCCCCTTTGCCCACCTTGAACCGTAAAAGAAATCAAATTAGAACACTGTTCCTATTTCTCAAATGTTCTTGAGCATGTATAAGGAATAGATATCTATTTCCAAAATGTTCTTGAGCATGTATAAGGAATAGATATCTTTTTGGACGAGTTTCTGTACTGACAACATGGTGCTGAAGTAGTTATCTGAGTAAGTTGAAGCAGGCTGACAGTGGACATCATAGAGAATTATGAGGTAGCATAAACTGGCTGATACTCAATGTCCTGAAGTCTCCTTGCGCATCCCAAGGTCACAAAGTGATGACGACACCTTCTGGTTCCAAGCTCTGGCTTGGAACATGTACGTCATCAGTGGGAGCCCGTGGGAATGGGCTCGAACCAGTAAGGGGTTGCTAGGATACATAGACCGGTACAAACAGAAAAAGTTGGGCGTTGGACTTGGACTTGAGTCCCACAGCTCAGCAGGTCAGCAGACAGCAACCAGGTCAATAGAGAGCAGCCAAGCAAGGCCAAGTCTTCCTGTGACATCTCGTTGTGAGGCCAGCATGCCCAGGAATTCGGGGAACAGTCTTCAAGGGTCCTCATCTCGCCATCGTCGCTCCCGCACCTCCAGAGCCCAGCTGATCTTTGCCGTGAGCCTGGTGGAACACCATCTTAGGGAGGGCGGCCATGCCCGGAGGCTGAGTGAAACAGTGCCCATCTTCTTGGCAGCAATCCTGGAGTTCCTCACCCGCAGGCTGCTGGAGCTGGCAGGCAATGAGGCCCAACGCAGAGGTGTTCAGAGGCGCATCACTCCGGAGCTGCTGGATGTGGCAGTCTACAGCAATACTCTGCTCAGCGAATTCTTTCAGTTCGTCACCATCTCCCGGGTGGCCCCGGCTCATGACTAGCTACTAGCTCCTGCTGCTACCTGGATCTGCTTTGCTGACCTGCCCATCAGCTAGTCTATTCTAAATCCTTTCATCCTGCCCAACTTTTCCTACAAACAGCCCTAAATGGCTGAACAGTTCCCTTCCTCCCTTCTCCCAATTGTGTTCTTATTCAATAAAGCTTTATTTGAAAAAAAAAAAATCTGTTTTCATATTTGATTGTGTGTCAGGCGGCATCTTACTTACCTAATTTCTTCTCATCCTTGCTAGGATATATAATGGGGATTTCTATATACTGGGTCATCCAGCCTTCACAGGACCAAAAACTTCCTCTTCCACTTATGCCCAACAAGGCTTTCCTCCCCTACATATACAGTTGGAGCCAATAAGGCCCTTCCTATGTTCTCCCAGGCTGGTGGTTTAAGCCCTGGGGAGCTCTGGTTGGTTGGTACTGTTGCTCTCCTCATGGGGCCACAAACCCATTCACCTCCTTCAGTCTTGTCTCTAACTTCTCCATTGGGAACCCCATGATCAGATCAATGGTTAGCTGTGAGCATCTGCCTCTAAATATGTCAGGCTCTGGCAGACCTCTAAGGAGACAGCTATATCAGGGATATATGGGATGGATACCCAGGTGGAGCAGTCCTCGGACAGCCCCTCCTTCAGTTTCTGTCCCACACTTTGTCTCCATATTTGCTCCAATGAGTACTTTGTTATTCCTTCTAAGAAGAACCAAAGCACCCACACTTTGGTCTTCTTCATGAGCTTCATGTGGTCTGTGAGTTGTATCTTGGGTATTCCGAGCATTTGGGCTAATATCCGCTTATCAGTGAGAGCATACCATGTACATTCTTTTGTCGCTTTGTTACCTCACCCAGGATGATCCTTTCTAGTTTCATCTATTTGTCTGCAAATTTCATGAAGTTATTGTTTTTAATAGCTGAGTAATGCTCTATTGTGTAAATGTACCACATTTTCTGTATCCATTCCTCTGTTGAAGGACATCTAGGTTTGTTCCAGCTTCTGGTTATTATAAATGAGGCTGCTATGAACATAGTGGAGCATATGTCTCTGTTATCTGTTGGATCATGTTTTGGGTATATGCTCAGGAGTGATATCGCTGGGTCCTCAGGTAATACTATGTCCAATTTTCTGAGGAACAGCCAGACTGATTTCCAGAGTGGTTGTACCAGCTTGCAATCCCACCAACCTAAAGAAAGAGATGCCCACAAACATACAAGAAGCCTATAGAACTCCAAAATAGACTAGACCAGAAAAGAACTTCCTCCCATCACATAATAATCAACACATCAAATGCACAAAACAAAGAAAGAAAGAAAGAAAGAAAGAAAGAAAGAAAGAAAGAAAAGAAAAGAAAAGAAAAGAAAAGAAAAGAAAAAGGTCAAGTAACATATAAAGGCAGACCTATAAGAATTACACCAGACTTCTCACCAGAGACTATAAAAGCCAGAAGATCCTGGACTGATATGCATAGCAGTTCTTTACACTCTGCTTTTCTAGGGAGAACTGTTTACATGGTACCTCTCTGTTTCTTGTTTTCATACTCTATTTGGATATCTTTATATTTTACCTCACTTTCTAGATGGATAAAATTAATAAAATAAAAACAAAAATAAAAACCAAAGGTTAATTATTGCCTCAGGATTCATAGGAAGAGCCACGAACATGAGGCTAGATGTACTATAACTACGATAGTATGTAAAGCAAAGCATGGGAAAAAGATAAACAAAGTTATCATACTTCAAAATTATTTAAATATCAACTCCGTTTATAATTCTTTAATGACTTAATAAAGGAGAGGTTATCAGTAAATACTTCTCATTAGTCTTTGGCAATTTTACTGAAATGCTTTCCTCAAAATTAGCTAAATTATATGAATTTCGCTATTTTTGGAAATAATCATTTTAGATTGATCAAGAGAAAAACGTTTCCTGCCATTGGTTATTGCATTGTTGATTTTAAGTGACTTATCAGCAGTATCATATTTATTGTAAGGTGAAGGCTTTCTAATGACTGTTTGTGGATAGATGTTCCAAGTAGAGTATACTACTGCATGAATCGATAATGTATCACAATTTAATGGATCAAAAACTACTTTTGACTTGTCAAATTTTGATGTTCTTAACTCTTTCCACAGCCCTATCAGTTTTTTTTTCTGATCAGTTTATAAAATACTTCAATTAAGGACAATTGAATCATGTATTTTATATTATTTGCATTTTATATACTATGAATAAAAATTCTATTTATTAATTAGAACCAATATTTGTTTTAAGGGGAATCCATTCTGTGTCTCTGCAGTTCTATTAATCTAAGATTTTGCCTATAATGTAATTAGTGGAATGTGATGGAAAGTTATTTAAAGAAAACCCAAAAGAGCTAAGCTGTTCTCAAGTCTTCTTTGATATCCTAATATATTGTGCAAATTAATTTTAATATTAATTAGATGTGTAGTAATAAAATTAAGATTTCTAATTTTTATATCTTTTACTTTCAACATGTGATTTAGCAATAACTAGAACTATAACAAAATGAATAAAACTTAGATTTGTTTTTTACGAAATAAAATGCACAAAGACTTTGAGTTGATGTATTTAGACTATTAGGCCAAACTTCATGGATTTTTTTCCAAGAGCTGAGGACTGAACGCAGGGCCCTGTGCTTGCTAGGCAAGCGCTCTACAAATGAGCTAAATCTCCAACCTTTATGGTTTGTTTTTTAATGGAGACATTTTGTAGTAAAAGGATTCTTGTGTTCTCCCTTGCCGAGAAGAGAGGTTATACTCCCTAAATTATTTTTATGGATGTAGTAGTAGTATATAATACATTAAAATAAAATAATTAAATCAGAATTAAGTATTATACTGAATTTCAGTTTTGCTTTTTAAGTTTTTCTCACAAATTATATTGTGAATGTATCATGATTTTTTTGGTTAAAATTAAAAGTAAAATGCTTACAGTGATAAAACATCTGTATTTATTCATGGGAATACATAATAGTTTTGGCAAAGTCTATTTCCCATATAAAATCTATACACATATTTGTAAAAAAATTGGAAAGATCTGAAAATCTGCATACATACGTGAAATCATCACCCCAATCATATCTATAGCAATTTTCCTCCTCCTGTTTTGTGTATATTTGAAAATTTAACTAGAAGTTACACTCCTTCAGAAAAATTAAGGATATAGTACATAATGTTTATTATAGGCACTGTGTTGTACAGAAGATCTCTTAATCATCTTGTGCAACCAAAACACAGCCCTCTGAAAAGCTGCTCATTTTCCTTTCTCCTCAGAACTTATCAGCTAACATTGCACTGACTACTTGTGTGTGTCGGACTGGGTAATCAAATAAATGGAACATGCCATGTTACTCTTCTGTGGCTGGTTTATGTTACTTAACTGATGTCTTCAAGTTTTCTTTATTTTTTGATATATGACAGAACTCTTTTCTGAATATTATTCATATATATATATATATATATATATATATATATATATATATATCCCACAATTTTTTATTGATGAATATACTGATGAACATTTGGATCATGTGCATGATTTGGCTAATATGAATAATTCTTCTATACAAATAGGTATGTAGATAACTAACTCTTGAACATGATTATTCTGTACTTCTCAATATATAATAGTAAAGTGGTGACTATATTCTATTGATAGCTTTATATTTGTTTGTAGTATTAGCTTATTTTTACTTTTTTGAGAATTTTATATATAGGTATTGTCTGTACATCATTTATAGCCCCCTCTTCTTCTGTTCCTGTGCTCCTGAAAGAAGAGATATTTGTTGTCTCTTTTTCTTATACAGGCATTGACCACATTGATTAGAGAATTATCTTTATGACCATATTTAATTTTAATTAGTCTTTTAAATAGAATATCTCCACATGTATTCACACAAGAGGTTAAGAAATCAACATATTAATTTGGGGTGGACACAATTTAGTTCAATAAACTTGGAATTATATAATTTTTGTGTGGTAGTACTATATTAACTTTGATTAAAACATGTCAAAATAAGTTTTCTAAAACATTAGCAGAATTGGAACCCTGTAAATTATTCCTTTGGATTTACATAGCCTGGTATAATGGATCAATTCTAAAAGATATCATGATTCATAAAGTAGAAAATTCTGTCCAGAATGAGCAGGATCTAGTTTAACAGTACCACATATAATAATGACCTGAGCCTCCATTACAAGGTGATGTTTAAGATAGGCTGTGATTAGATATTTATAGAAATTTCATACAAAATAACCATACTAAGCCGACAAATTAAGAGTTCCAGGTTATGGACTTGTTCCTAGTTGGTATTTCTTAGATAATTAGGGATCTAAAAGAACAATGACAGTACCCCAGGGAATGTTCCACTGACAGTACCATTCAGTGGGGTTAAAAGAAGTCTAGTGAAGAGGACACACCACTAGTCAATTAGACAAAGAAGCTGTTTTTCCTCAATTAGACAAAAAAATCTGTTTTTCCAGCAGAGCTGACTCAAGGGAAAACACCTATCAAGAGAATACTGGAAAAGAAGAAAAATGTGAAAACTGTCAGAAAAAAATAAAAAGGGAAATTTCAACAACCCTGTCCAAAAAGAGACCAATTAAGAAATACCAGAGCTGAAAATGGCAGAGGGAGAAAATTCCCCAAAACAAATGATAAAAAGGTGACATTTGAAAGAATATTCAGAGAAAATGGTACAAAGATCAAGTTATGATGCAACATAAACATGCCACAAAAATTTACAAGCCACATCCCTATAGTTTTCTTTATGAATTGATGGCTGTGCTCCCAAATGTGCATTATGGTTTGAAATGTAACTCATGGACAAGATAGTAATAAAAATAAAAATTCAGTACTATGTAAATGCTACTCAATCACAGGACTGCAACATTTTCCAGTGAACCATAGGTGACTGAAGTATGACTACACAATGAGCACCAAACACTTCATGTCTGTTCCTTTTTAAATGTGAAATATCAAAGGCGAATTTCTTTTTTTTAACCTATAGCTTTTTATTTCTCTAATTTTTCTTTATTGTTTTATAAAACACTTTTTTTTCTGGGTTAATACCCTTGTAAGAGTTTGATATCTGAGTAATGGATGAATTTCAATCATTGAGTTCAAGAAAACTTTAACTTCTGGTGCTAAAAATTAACCTTACATAATTATGTGTATTAAAGAAATGTATGTTCCTTTTGTATGTGTACACAGTAAAGAGTATATCCCTTTAAACTTTCCATCATTTATTTGATGTTAGATGAAATAAATTCCTATTTTTCTTGTACTTGAAAATAGAATTGGGAGATATCTTTATAATGAGGAACTTGCTATCAGTTCATAGATCATCCTGACAACTTTTGTTTTCAAGGAAAGGTATAAACTGTAAGGGACATCACAGTTTGTCTCTCTGCCAAAGGGACATATAGACCTCAGAGAAATAGGCCATTGCTGTTCATTTGACTGTTGAAGTTGTAGTTATTTATTGTCTTTTCTGTACACATTCTAAAGTATTGAATGCCAGACTGATATTCCCATTTCAACATTGCTAGAAGTAAGGCCTTGGAAGAAGTGTATTCCTGTGTAGCTTATATGTTTTAATGACACAGAAAGGTGGTTCTTCATTTATCAAGTGAATTTTCTTTGAAATTCTAGTTGTAGAGCTTTCTTGACTAGTCTCTTTCCTGAGTTTGGAATGTTGTTTCTGTTTTGCATTTGGTCTATTGACCTGATCTTTGCCCTTTCCCAGAGAAAGGAAAGTTGTCACTCAGAAATAATGTGTTGCTAAATTAGTCACTTTTTTTTCACTTAAAGGATGATCATGGACAGAGATGTTCACATTTATGTAGAAGTGGGCACAATTTTAAGAATTTAGTCAAGCACATACATATTTTAAGCTGTATCTAACTCTTCTAATAAACAAAAATCTTGAGAAGTTATTTGTTTACTGTGTTAGTATGTACTTACTGTTTCCTTGCTGAGAATGCAATGTGTGTCTGATAATTATTTATGATACATATATAGTCTGTAAATTATTAATCACATTCCATACTGAATTTCAACAATGCTAGCATATAATCAGATTACATAGAAATATCAAATTAAATTAACCATTCTTATTCTTAAAAAACTGGCTATTATCACTTAAACATTGATATTGTACATGGCTTTTTAGTAGTAGAACTTTGTAATATTTTTGGAAACAATATTAGAAAATACAGTTTATAGAATATCGACAAAGTGCAAAGAATTATTTCAGATGCAGAGAATTTCAACTGGTTCATTATTATGTTACTCATGCTTTTCTAGTGATAATTTTAACATGAAACCATAATATATATGAAAAAATGTATGGCCTTTTTAGAAAGTCTACAGAGTTCCTCTGTTATTGACATTGCAAATAATGTTCTTATCCAGAAAAGACACTTCGTTATTCCTAAGACATTTTTGGTCCATTACCAGTTAAACTACTTGGAGAGTGAGTTTCTGCCTATAGCAGTAATCTTCAGAGAGTCTTAAATAATTGCTTAGAGCAGGAATGCTGAAAGAGAAGGATGTTGTTCTTTGTAATTAAAGTCAAAGTTAAATGGTTTCTTATTTTTTTGGCTTGCTTGTTCTCTAGTCAAAACATTTTACATTCAAATTCTTAAAATTCATGAGCATCTTAAAATGAGACTAAGTTTGCACTTCCAAATACACTAATCACCTGCCTTGAGAAGTTTATAAGTTTAGTTAGCTTAAATATATTCTGGATTCAAGTTCCATTACAATTTTATTGTGAGTTTTGTTTCATTCAAAATGGTAAAAGATTTAGTCCTACCACTAGGAACTAGGACTTTGGGAAAAAACCTTGAACTAGTTTCTTCTCAAGAATCTTAAGATAAAAAATCTTGGCTTGCTTTTATTTCAACTTCAGATTAGGAATTGCCTAGTTTTAGAATTTACCAAGAAGAGTTTTTCCTATTACCTTTTTTTTTTTAAAGAATATAAACTGATCTTAGTTTATAAAATATTCTGCAACATTCTTCTAAGTGGTTATTACTTTTAAGTCTTTGAATATTATCTGGTAAATCTTTCAGTTCATAAACTTTCTTTTTAAACAAAAACAAATATCTAGCTATAAACTAGCCAGTTTTTACCAAAACATGGGTAAAGGAGGAAAAGGGTATTAGAACTGTGGCTAACAACAACAGCAGCAGCCATCCCTTTTAGGGTTTCATTCCAGGGTAACAGCTGCTGAAATTGTTTAGAGTAGTTGAAATGAAATAAGATGAATTAAAAAACACAAAGTAGAGCAAACAGGATGTTTTATTGCTTTCTTTTGATGACACAATAGTTGTACTCTGTCTCTTTTTGTATAGAGGATATTTAAAGCCAGTATGCTGAATAGCATACTAGCTAAATGAAGGCTGTAAATCCAAAGTAATGTGCAAAGTTCTACAGCTAGCAGGTACTAAAGCAGTATGCCGACGATTCTACTTCTTATATCATTCTAACTGATAAATATTATAGTTGATGAAACAAAATCCCCACAAAATTTTCTCCACTTAGTTAAATATCATGTGGAACCGAAAGAAATCTTACTAAAAACACAGTAAAGATGGATATAAGGCAAAGGACTGTAGAATTCACAACTGACTTTTCTTTCTAGACTGTTAAAAGTTTTGCTGAGAACTCTATTAAAGACAAAGGCAACTTTGCATGTCTGAAATAAATAAAAGGCATTGTGATTCCCTTAAAGATATTCATATATGTATTTTTCAATAACTCAGATTTGACTGTTAAATGACTGCTGGCTTGCATCTATCATTTCAAAAATGTCGTGGACTGTTATATAGCTTAAAAAACACTTGGTTTTATGGTATTGATACACAGCTGAAAAAATAAAGTGTCATATCAGTATGGGGTCACATTTGTCCAAGAAAAACTAACATAAGGATTTCTTTTGTCAACATAGGCGATGAGCTGTATGATAAAGGCAAATCATACTCTCTGATCTACCCTTCTCTCATAAAAGTGACTCGAGATTAAAGCTTCAGTCTGGAGTCACATTACTTGTATACGTATCTCAAGTAAAGGAAGTTTTGAAAGAGAGAAATTCTGGCAATAGGAATTACAAGTATTTTCCTAAGGAATCACAGGCCCATTTATAATTCTATATTTTTATTTCATAGAAATGAACATATATAAAAGAAAGGCCAAGTTCTATAAGAATTTGTATATATGTATAATGTATGCTTCTAATATGTCTGTATTCATGATATGACATGTGGGAGAATACTTTTAAGATTAAACATATATAAATTTTTTCTGAACTTTTGAGAAATTGTTATTAATGTTATTATTATAGTTCTTGTTTAGTCATTTAGTTTGGGAGGAAAACATCCTACCTAACCTTTAATATATTGGCATCAGGACACAGATTTGATCTGTGTACTACCAAAGATATAGTTCAATGAGTGAAATGATCGGGTATTTAAAAATAACAATTTTAATTTATTAGACATAATTATTTTGTAAGAGACAATGTTTAGTTTAGATGCTAGCTCAATTATATGAAAATCATTTCATGATATATGATATAAAATTATATTTCCAGTATTTTTATTGTGCCACATCTATTTTTAACCTCTTGTTTTTTTATTATACACATTGTTTGTACACATGAAAAATAACATGTTTGCTTTTATGATTTAACTTCCTGCCTTTATTAATATATTTCATCCATATCTTTTTGTATGTTTGCTTAAGTTCTTGAGTTTACTGAGTTCACTACCCATCAAATATGATCTCTTCTTTTGTATTGTTCCATTTTTTTAATTCTTTAATCATTTTTTACAGTCCAATCTTTATCTCCTTCCTGGTCTGACCTTTGAGTGTTCCTCATTCCATATCTCCTCCCCTCTAAGAGGATGTCCCCACACCTCCACCCCATCCCACCAGGCCTCTCCACTCCCTGGGGCCTCCAGTCCCTTGAGGGTTAGGTGCATCTTCTCTGACTGAACCCATACCCTGCAGTCCTCTGCTGTATACGTATCTGGGGCCTCAGACCAGCTAGTGTATGCTGCCTTGTTGGTGACTCAGTGTCTGAGAGATCTCAGGGGTCCAGGTCAGTTGAGACTGCTGGTCTTCCTATGGGGTTGCCCTTCTCCTCAGTGTCTTCCAGCTTTTCCCTAATTCATCCACAGGGGTCAGCAGCTTCTGTTTATTGGTTGGATATAGATATCTGCATCTGACGCTTTCAGCTGCTTGTTGGGCCTTTCAGAGGACAGCCATGCTAGGCTCCTGTCTGTAAGCACACTATAGCATCAGTAATAGTGTCAGGCCTTGGAGTCTCCTCTTGAGCTAGATGCCAATTTGGGCTTGTCACTGGACCCCTTCCCCCCCACCCCAAGTTCTCCATTTTTATTCCTGCAGTTCTTATCCTGAGTGAGGTAACTCAGACCCAAAAGGACATGCATGATACGTACTCACTAATAAGTGGATATTAGGCAAAAAAAGGACAGAATAACCAGGATACAATTCACAGAACTCAAGAAGTGAATTATAAAGTTAAAATACAGAGCCTGCATGGGTCTTAATCAGGTTCTCTGCGTATACATTATGGATGTTAGCTTGTTGTTTTTGTGGGACTCATAACTGTAGGAGTGGATGTGTCTCTGACTCTTTTGCCTACTCTTGGGACTCATTGTTTCATTGGGTTGCCTTGTCCAGCATTGATGCAAGAACTTCTGTCTTGTTTTACTGTATCTTCTTTTGTTTTGTTTTGCTGTTTTGTCTTGAAAGGCTGAACTTTTCTAAAGAGGAAATGAAGGTGGAGAGGGTCTGGAGGAAAAGAGATGTGGGTGCAGCCTTGGGCAGAGTGGAGAGCAGGAAAACTGTCTTTGGAATATATTGTATGAAAGAAGAATCCATTTTATTGTTTGTTTTTTATTGGTTATTTTATTTATTTACATTTCAAATGTTGAAAAATATATTTTAAACAACATAAATGAAATAAATATTTAAAAAAATACAATTTCATTTAATTATTTTTCTCATAATTTACAACTAAGAATGATGCTCAGGCTGGGGGAATACTTCAGTGGTATAATACTTGCCTAGCATGTCTAAAGTCCTTGGTTCTATTCCTACTATGTTTAAAAATAGTGATAAAGCATATTAACAATATATATTTATACCTTTGGTGAAAATTGGAGAAAGTACCTTTATGACATTTCTTTAGGGGGGCACATTCTCCCATTTTTCTCTAATTGTCACTAATATGCAGATATGTGACCTTGTGATTCTTTGGGGTCCTGAGTTAATTTAAATTAATTTGGATAAAATTTTGAAACTAAAGCAATTAGCTTAATCACCAGTTATTTATATTTTGCTTAATCACAATAGCCTATCTTGTCATCAATCTGGTTATGAAATTTTATTACATACTATGTGACAAAAACTTCAGTGATATCAGAAAGTAAAGATTAGTTTCCAGTCTTAAGTATTTGTTCCTAATGAGTAGTTTAGCCTTAATGACCTTATTGCTGTATATCTTTATATGCAACTTGGCAAGGTTTCTTTATTAAATGTCATCATGTTTTTCTTGGTATGAAAAACATTCATCATGTTTTTCTTGGTATGAAAAACATTCATTTATAGTAATCAGAGTAAAAATGTGAGATTATTCTTCATTTAACCCTGTCTTTTCTGGTCTGGCTAACTTTTAAATTTAGCTCTATTTATTCCTTTGAAGTTCTTTAAATGTTTTCATGGCATTAATGAGTACTACACAAAGAAGTAATCAAGCGTTACACAACAAAGAAGCAAATTCTAAACTAAAGTTTTTTTTATGGTTATCAAACCTATTCTTAAACTTTGAGAATGTCATATGTTAGTGGAAATATTTATAATGTTCCAGTAAAAGTCATTGCCTGCTTATTAAACTACTATTATGATACTCATTTTATGTAATGAAAAATTGACATTTATATTAGATTTACTGTAGTAAAATTGTTCATTGCTTCTCTCTAATTATTCTGTACTCAGATTCAAGATAAAGTCAGACATCATAATTTGCAAGACAGTGAATAGATGTGTGGCTCTATCAAAAATGTAGAATTACTTAAAACTAACCAATTAGATAATCACTTTCAAACATGCTGCTTCCTTTTACAAGCTAATTTTACCATCATTATTAGGGATTAAAGGTGTGAACTAAGGACAGGTTTTTATTATTTCCAGAGGAATTAAAGGTGTGTGTCATGTCTGCATTCCAGCTAGATCACACAGACCATGGTCTTTATATGTTATCCCTTGCCAATGCAGGCATGTTGCTGGATTAAAATTTTCCAATACATCATTATTTGGTTATGTAGGAAACTCAGTTGATCTTTTGTATCCACAAAGCAATAATTACAGGTAATGATATAATTTCAATGTTTTAAAATATTAATTATTTTGTGGGATGCTGAAGCAATAGGATCGTTGCAACTTTTAAGTTTGCCTTAGCTATGGTTCCTGTTTGTGGCAAAAAGCAACAGAAAGTTGTTTATTCTACCTTAATATGTGGGCTTATTATATAAAGGCTTTTATGTATTTTAGGGTTCTAAGTGAGGCTGCATTGTAAGGTCAGATAAGAGCATTGATGGTATAAGTGTTTATTGAATTTCAGCAATGATTTTGAATGTATAATTTTATTGTGTAGTAAACCTCTGAATGTGTTTACTTTCTTTTTTCTCCTTTTAAAGCTAGGTTTTTAAAGATGGAGTTATTTATTTTATGTATATGAGTGCTCTATCTGTGTGTACACCCGTATGCCAGAAGAGGACATCAGATCACATTATAGATGGTTGTGAGCCACCATATGGTTGCTGGGAATTAAACTCAGGACCTCTGGTAGAGCAGCTAGTGTTCTTAAGCACTGATCTATCTCTCCAGCCCCAGTTTATTTTTCTGTTCTCCCCTTACTGGTTAAAAATCTTGGAAAAAAAACAAACAATAACAAGCTGCTGGAATAAGGCATGGTGTTTGACTGAATCGAGGTTGACACAGTGTGTTGTAACAATGGATTGGGCAACAGAAAAATTTTAGTTCTGTGTTGGCTTGGCCAAGTTCTTTCTGCTATCATGCGAATCATTTAATTTCTCTGGAGCTTGCTTTCCTCTTGTTTAAAATGTGGAGAAATACTCACTTTTGTCAGGTGTGGGTAGTACTTACTTGTGATCCTACCAATTTGGAAGCTGGGGTAAGATGGTGTGTGAATTTGGGACTAACTTCATAGGTTTCAGGTTGCCCTGTTTGATTGTGATCCTGTGAGACTGTGGTGTTGTCTATTTAAAATAATTTCACATTTACCATTTTCCAGGTCAAAACAAGCATTAATATGTTTTGAAATTTTGTAATGTTCTATAAATGTAAATATTCTATAAATAATAAATATTATTAGGATTTCACATATCTAAGACAGGGAAGTTGCCACCAAAGCTTATAACAGGAAGAAACAGAAATATGGCTCTAAACAAATATATGTCATATATAATCTCTGGCAAAATTATTAAATAACATGGAAAAATGCATTCATCAACTGGTATTATATGTAGATTACAATGTCTTTAATAAGAATTTTGCTCTCCTAATATATACTTTGATTAAGATTAGACTTTAATATAAAAATAATTATGACTCATAGAGAATAAAAGGGAGTATAATGTGATAAATACTATGTATTATAAATGCAAAATGCTTGTGTGTTTTTAAAATAAATATATTGTATGGATATTTTTGAACAGAGTTCTACTATAGAACTCCTCTTGGTCTCAAATTCATAATTCTCCTACTTCAGACCCCAGACTCTTGGGGATAGAAATATGTGTCAATAACAGCCAGCTCAATACACTGTTTACACATTCTTATTTTCAGTAAAAACTGAAAAAAATAACCTCACTGTTAATTCTCTGCCAACCCATATTCTTATCTATGGCAAGAAAATTAAAGTCCTTATGAAGATAGAAAAATTTTCAAAAGAAAGCAAATTAAAATTGTCGATAGTGGAGCCATTTTATATATAGTAGCTGTGCATAGTTGAGAATTCAGTCAATTATTTTGGCATAACAAGGCAAATATCAATATGTGCCAGCCACTTGAAGATTTCTAACTCAATCAGATAATTACTTTATTTTTAGATAATTTGTCCATATTATTATATGGTTGTACATAAAATTAATTTGAGTTATAAAAAAGAAGCACTGATACCACATATTTTATGATATTTAATAGTACTTCATAGTTCTTTTTATGTATCTTCTTATTCTCTTCATTAAATGGATTATAAATTCTTGGAATGCTGTCTGAGTTCTCTACTTTCCTATTACAAATTGCCTTTGCAGATTGCCACAAAATTCCAAGGGTAGAGAAAATAGGATATATCATTCCAAATAATGTTTATTTGGTTTTAAAGTTAATACCATTGATAAAATTCTGCAATACAATAATTCAGTGAATCCATAATAATTTTACAGCAAATGCATAAAACCTTATAATATTGATCCTTCTGGTTTATTACAGCTGCCCTTAAAAGTAAATAAAGCAGTAACACCTGAGACCACAGAATTGATTATAACATTTATTGTAAATACAGCACTGCCATCAGGTTTTTTTCTAAGATTAAAAAGCAAAAAAGTTTGGTCTACTTTTAAATTAGTTGATGAACATACTGGCACTAAAGTGTGAGGTTTCAGTTATTTTTCACAAAGCACAATTCCCTGTAGGCATACCTAACTCCTAACTCTGCTAGACACTGTAGGCATTACATGGTAGTTTGCTTGAATTCCCAGCACTGCAGTATGGCCATGTCTCCTTTGAGTAGTAAAAATTTAGATAATTCATGATTGTGCATCAAAATGTGAAGCTACTTTAGATAATATGTTTGAAGTGGTCTGTCTCAAGGAAATATCTAAGGTACAAAAGTAGCAAACCTCTTTAATTCATTATATTAAGAAGTGTTTCAGCCTGTTTGGAATCTCCTCTCTGTCATTCATTGACAAGTCTCTCAATTCTTTAAAGAGTAATTTCATTTTGGACAACATAATTTTTTATTAATTATTTTGGAATTTCATGAAATGTACCACCATCATACTCACTTTCCATTTCTCCCAGGTCTGATCTATCAGTGCTATTGTTCAAGTAATCTATGTATGTATGTATGTATGTATGTATGTATGTATGTATGTATCTATCTATCTATCTATCTATCTATCTATCTATCTATCTTGCATTTCTGCATGCCAATGCATGGATCTAATATCTTAAACTCTTTTCAAACTTTGGTGAGATTCAAATGTAACATCTAACTAGCTCTGGCATATAGAATTCTAAGCCATTTTTGACAGAAAAGATAAATAATAGACTTTCATGGATTAAGTTCAGAAATTCTTTAGGGAACGTAGTATAAACATGCTACTCACTGACAGATGTGCTACTTGTCTGCATTTCTTTTTTTTCTTTTTTCTTCATTTTGCCTTACACTCTATTTCTATTTGTTTTTAACTTAAGAACCAGATGGAACTTTGAAAACTAGATAGCTGTTGGATGGAGAGGAAAGTTAAAGATAAGCTAAATCCATAAATACTATATAAACCACCTGGAGATCTGATTGGATTCTACAAGTTTACTTTATGTAGGTTGAATGGAACTGGAAAGAAATTGAAAAAGCCAACTGCATATTATGCTATTTGTTCTTTTGATTCTGTGTCCACTATGCTTCCCACATTTGTAGGAAAATGTTCCAAATCCTGGGAAAAATTTTATAAGATTGATTGTACTTTAAGTGAGTTTTATGAATATCACAAAGCAGGGAATTTAGTGTTAAAAGGGATCAGATCCTGAGACACACCTGCTGTTGAAAGAGCTGTCAATATTTTTTTGTAATGCTTTTACTAAAATGTGTTTTACTTTCAGTATGTTTTACATTTCAGAATAAGGAGAAATTGGCTTTTCTCATAATTGGCTATTTCAATCTCACCTTTCAATAAATTTGATCATGTTATAGTTCACCCTATAAAGAAGAGCAACAGTGTCACTTTAGTATTTTTAATATTCTTGTTTTTTCTATAGAAAAGCAAAAACAGTCTCCAGGATTGTTTTCAGCTGCCTGGGAGTTACTATTAATCAATCGCCCTTTCTATTATTTATTACTGTTCTAGAAACTTGAGGTTCTCATCTGCTGCTCTCTCTTTTCTTTTGTTTGCCCTTAATATTATTTGAAATTAAAAAGCCCATATCAGTAAATAATTTACATTGTTTTCTAAAATCAAACATGACATCTGAATGAATTGAGCTCTGGCAAGTAAGCTTGTGTAACAAAACAGCCTTGTGTTTATGTTAGTGACTCCCCAAGATAGTTAAGCCATGTCTGCTTTGCTATTCCTAAAATATTTGAAAAGTGATGCTTTTCTAGTAGCTTTTAGTTATACTTCATCAGGACTGAAGATTCACTTTTATGAAAGGGAAGGAAGATGAGCAAATACAACCTAAGATACTCTGCAAAATATATAATTTTATTGAAATTTATATTATATAAACACACATATGTATAGTATATGCATTTGTGTAATAAAGGAGGAGATCTGTAAAACAGAAACTGTTGGAAGTTTGTTTTTGCAGTCTGCTTAAGGAACCGACAAAACAAGTTTTTCTGAGATAAAGATGAAAAATGTCCATAGGGGCAGGTGTTGCCATTTGCCCTGCTGTTGGGACTGACAGATCAGTGCTGAAGCAACATCAGGGCAAGGAGGCATCAGCCTCAGTAATGGAGAGTTGTCTAGGGGAAAGATTGCTCTATCACAGTGATGGGCTCCTGCATGTTATAAATCGAAGATTGTTCTTTCCTGCCACTGAGATGAGCAGCTCTTTCTCCTTTCCAGAATGAAATGTCGGATGAGACAAGGAATGGATGAAAACAAAAAAAGTGGGAGAAAGTTTTATCTCTTCAACATAAATCTCCACTGGAAACAGACAGATAGGATAGTGCCAATCTCTGGCTTAAACATGAGGTGAGGAAAATGCTCCCTTTTAGCAGTTCCTTCCCAACCCAGCAAATAGAACAGGTAGATTATGATAATTCTCTGTTTCTTGTGATCTAACTTGGTTCCTAATTTCTTTCTAAATTAGTATCATAAAGTTAAAAAAAAAAAACCAAATCCATGCCCTGGGTTTCCAATGAAAAACAAGTTGAACCGTTTTAATATTCATTTAAAGGGATGTAGCATGTCATGGAGGGCCCAAATTTTGGTATATGGAGGGTTTATTTATATGGGTCTTCCATATAAATAAATCTTTGTTTTGGGATTAGACACCCTCTTTAAGGATAGGCTCAGAAAAAGAATAACAATATGATGAATAGGCTCAGGAAAAGCATATAATGTTGACTGAGATGTGTTTGTAGGGAAAGTTTAGAACATCAGTGAAAATACTAATTGATCCAATTTATCAACATACTTGTCAGCAACTAATGCCAAATTACAACTTCCCAAAGAGCAGCATAGTGTTCCTTTGTTCCCAATCTGTTTTTACAAGAATGCAGAGCATAACTTATTTGAGAGAGAGAGAGAGAGAGAGAGAGAGAGAGAGAGAGAGAGAGAGAGAGAGAGAGAGAGGAGAGAGAGAGGAGAGATGCTACTGATCTCCATCATAATATAATTATAGGAGAAATCTTCATAAGATAATGAATTGAATTAAGGTAGTAATTCTCAAAATATCATTTAAGGTGCTCCTGGAGTCCCCTAATATGCATCCAATGGGAACCCAAAACACTGTTTTACATACACATGTGTGTAAGGATAGCTTTCTCAGTGTATATGCAACAAAAAGTCCAAAATAATAATCCATCTGAATGTAAAAACAACTGTGAAAATCTAGATGTCTTCTAGATTTATATATAGTAATATAATTTATATATAATAAAGCCTGCATCGATGGTTAAGCCATTAAATGTTAGGCTTAAAAAGGCCTAAATATAAAATATTGCCATTTATCTTGTTAAATAATGTTGTTACTTATTTTTCTAAAGTTGTGATCTTTTCATAACTGTGTTAATATGTAGTGGGTTTGTGTTGTGATATTAAAGTATTAATTAATATGCTAGAAAAATATTCTAAGTCAAATTTTTGACAATAGTAACTAAAGCTAAAAGCTAAAGATTGTGTGTGTGTGTGTGTGTGTGTGTGTGTGCAAGAAAATGAGAGCTAGATAGAGAGGGAGGGAGGGAAAGAGAGAAAGGAAGGGAAAGAGAGAGAGAAGTGTGAATACTTCTTCAATGTTATAAACAATCATCAGGTCACAAGAGTTTTTCATATAAAATATTTATAAAAGTCTTGTCTATTGTAGTGATTTGCATATATCATTCAGATTTAGGATTGTTTTCATTTTAATAATCATCACACATATTATAGTTAAACTTTTCTTAAGACTCTGATTATGCTGTAGTCACTGTGCTAAATCCTTTATGCTTCATTACATTTAGCCCACATTTGGAATTTCTAGGTATTTCTTCTGTAAAGATTCTTACACTTCTTTTCGATATCTTTCTTCTCTTGCCACTGGCTCTCATTGACTTACGCTGTGTAAAAAAGAACCACATATATTGGTCCTTCTTTTGTTCTTGATTTGTAAGAAATAAAAGGCAAATCAAGCATTCTAATTACTGTACTATAACACATTATAATGTGCAATACCTCTGTAAAGTAATGAGGCTCTGGTTTTATGTTCTGATTTCTATTCCTGTACTTGTTTTTTTAAAATATGAAAGAAGATTTATAAAAAAGTAAACAATTTAAAGCAATATGGTGATTACAGATTAATATCATATACACTCTTAAGAACGTGGATTAAGTTACAACCCCAAATCATGACCTTCAGTTTAAATTAGCTGCCACATCTCAAGTCACTGGTACATGGTCAAGAATTATCTAAGCCAATTCTCAATAAGTGCACTCCCTAGTTTTAGAATATAGCAAATGGTGGAAGTGCATTTGAGTTCACTGAAAGTACCACATAAAGCATTAATTACAAGTGACAACCTGAGTTGTGAAATTTTTTCATCCAATTTACCTTCTCTCAGACTTCTAATGTAATATTTTATGAATTTAAACACTACCATGTGTTTAAAATGTTCCATGTTTCAGGATTAATGGCATCAAGATAGGAAATACTTGACCTTTACAGGAACTTTCAGCTACACTGGTGGCTTTTCAAGTAATGAACCTGTATTGCTGCATACCTAGTACTTAGTATGCTTTTGTATACTTGCTACTCAGTCACTAAATTTTATTAACATGTAAGTCATTAGGCCCCCAGACTGAAGACCAACTGTAAAATAGGGCAGTGTTTTATTTTCCTTAACACCTTAATAAATACTTTTTGATGACTGCACATGGGGTAAGGCTGCATGGTAGTTCAGAAAGGTTACAGTGATGGTGTTTTCCTGACAGCATGTAGTCTTCCATAGTGAGTGGAATGACTTGTATGATGTCACTGTCAAACCAGCAAGACTGCATTTATGCACCCATCGTTTTCAGGATTATTGGTAACTTGGGCATACTTTCCCCAAATAACCTTGCCTCCTTGTGTCACAAGGCCCAAGTCACTCACATTCACTTCAATAACTGTATCTTTGGTGATCACACCCAGGGTTGTATATAATGGGGATGATGGATTCTTTTTCACACCGAGTATAGGCAGGCAAAAAGTCGCTTTCAGCTCAGGGTGTGTGACATGGGCTTTTTTGAAACGTAGACCCATTGGCGTAATGAACGTTTCATATTTAGGTGGTTTTCTTGTAAAACCATCACCAACAGAGCAGACTTTAGTAAGCATTCTCTTCCGTGTCTTCTTTTTTCTTTTTCCTGTTCGAATAACTTTCAATACTTCTGTTTCTCCTTGGGCACGAACTTTGGGTAGAGGGACCTCCCATTTTCCCTCCTTTTCTTTTGTTTCTGCTTAATCATGTTGGAAAGTACTTTTTCTCTCGACTTCCCCTCTCTGTCAGGCAGATAGGCAGGCACTACTCCCTGTGGAGTCTTCTCGTCATCTTTCTGCTTGGTGTTTCTCTTTTCATGCATCTTAATAGTCATTTTCATTTGTATTTTCTCTGCATGGCGCTGTTTATGGTAGAGCTTAGCCTTCAGGCCAATCTTTCTTTCTCTTTTTTTTTTTTTTTTTTTTTGCCTCCTTTGAACGTTCATGGGCCTCCAGACCTTCTTTCTTTCTCTTTTTCTCATGGTAGTCCAAACGATATCCATATCATTTGCAGTGCAATTCAATATATTCATTTTGTGGCATGATGACAGCCGCGGAGCAGCCGTCCACGACTGACCTCCCGTGTTCCAAAAACCTCTTAAGTTCTGGGTGTCACTGGCTCATGAGCCTGGTTCACTCAAGGCAGAACGGGAAAGCTATTCCTGTACTTCTTTTTCTCTGTCCCCATGATTTCTATTTAGGATTATTGGGATCTTGAAATGTGCTGTAGTTTGTTTACAAATTCCATAGAAACAGATGCAGATCTGATAGGGCCCAGATGCTTTTTAATATACAAAATTCCACAGATGCACAATGTACTAATTCAACCAGCTTTTAAAAGAATACATAACACTTGTTATTAGGAAAATTATGCAGGACAATATGAATAATTTGACATAAGCAATCCATGAAGATGTCTGGCTGTTAGTGGCATTTATCCATACTGAGCAAAATTAAAACTTTTCCAGGGTAAGAAATTATGAGTATTGATTACACATTTTGAACCTTTATCACAATTTAAATTTCATTTAAGTTGGTATACTTAAATTTTCAAGTTAAAAATTTTGAGGGTATATAGACACATTATAAAAGGACCAGATAAGAGGAAACAGAAAGCATACATTTATTAATTTAGGTATGAATCTCTTTGATACAGTACTCTTTCCATCAATTTAAAATGTTCCATTTCATACTTTGTGTGGTATTGGTCACCTAGATTGAATTGGTTAGAGAATACCAGATCTGTGATTTACTTCTCATCTGCAAGAGTAATTTCAATTGAAATGAGTGACAGTTTTCATTGCAATTTTGGTTATCAACTATATTTTAATACTATTTTATATTGTTAATTTACATAGTAAACGTTTAAAAATTTAGTGTATTTTTAATCCAGTGTTGTAGATAGAGCAACTAATGTAGAGACTGTGCTAGTTTAATTTTTTTTACATTGCCACCACAGTAGTTTTTCCTTCCTGCTCTCCACCCAGTCCCTACCCCGACTTCCCATCTGCATCTGCCATCCACCTCTCCTCAGCTTCGCTTCGGAAATGGGCAGGCCTCCCATGAATATCAACCAAACATGGCATAGCAAGTTTTGGGAAGACTATGCACCTTCCCACATATTAAGACTGGATGAGTAACACAGTATGAAGAGTCCCCAAAGCACTTAAAAAGAATCAGAGGCAGCCCCTGTGTCTTACTGTTACGAGTTCCACAAGAACTCCAAGATACACAACTATAACATATAGGCAGAGGGTTTAGGCCAGTCTCACGTAGTGGACCCCCTCTTCTCAGTTCAGTCTTTGTAAGCTCCAGGTTGGTTGATTCTGTGGGTTTCCTTGTGGTGTCCTTGAGTCCTCTGGCTCCTACAATTCTTCCTTTCCTGAACTTTGTCTAAGGTTTGGCTGTGGGTCTCTGCATGTTTCCATCAGTTGCTGGATGAAAAATCTCTCTGATGACAATTGGGTGAAGCATCAATCTGATTATAGGAGAATACTATAAAAAACTCATTTCATTGACTTTTTTTTGCCAATTGTGTTTGATTCTGTCCTAGGTCTCTGGGTCCTGGCCCTCCAGGGGTGGTTCTCAGGCTGGACCAAACATTGGTTGGTCACTCCCACAATTTCTGTGCCACCTCTACCCCAGCACATCTTATAGGCAGGGCAAATTGTAGTTCGAAGGTTTTGTGGCTGTGTGGGTGTCCCATCTTAAAAGGAGTGCTATATAAGTACAAAGGGACATTATTACTCAACATATTTTACTTTGTGTGTATTTACAGGTCAGCTTTATGTTCAAAGTTGTTATTTGAGTAACTTGTTATTTATAGAAAAATAATTAAATAGACAACCATATTGTTGGTGGAATGACTCATTGACTGTCAAATAGTTTTAATCTGCATATCATTAAAAATACTCACAGAATTTGCTTTATCTTATTTATGAAGTTACGATATGCTGAGTGCATTAAGAAGCTTTTTGTGTACTATTTGAATGAGTTTGTTGTAATTTCACCTTTAGGGATTCTTTTACTTTTTCTTTCATGGAGGCACATAAAAAAGAACAGTATTTCTGTGGCTCATCATGTCAGAAACCTTTTTAAAAGGAAATGTTTAATGAAATCATGAATAAATGGAAACAGATTCGTCTGTCAAAATTAAACAGGAGTGTTCTTTGATTAATATAAAAATCTGATCTAAAGTAGTTTAAGCTTCTTCATACAGGTGACATCTGTGTTTAAATATAATTTTCTGTCTCTGCTCTGGCATGGCTGTTAATTATTTATTCAATGTAGTTCAACATTTAGTTAATAAATATGTCAAGCTTTTACCATGCTGTTCTTTTTGCAGATTTGTGAATTTGCAATTAGTTTTAGATTTACAACATGGTGACAGACAGTGCTGTATAAATAGAGGTTAAACACACAATTTACATATTAATTTCATGATTCATTTATTCAATGATTTATGTGGATATAGATTGTATTTAATCTCTGTATTGTAGCTATTTCAGGCATGACGAAAGGAATCACTATACTAGCAGAGAAGTAATGATGTCTGTATTGGGCTACAGGATCTTGAGGGGGAAATTTTTTTAAAAAAACATTTGGAAACACAGTGATTTCTTATGTTTAATATTCTGAGAAGAAAGGGAAAGGCAATAGGGAAAGGCAATAGTGGGAACACCTGAAGGATCACATTGGGTAACTGAAAGTCAATGAGAGACATTAACCAACTCACACGGTGGTATACTGCTATAAAAATATTTGCTAAATTGGAATGACTTAAAGTTAAGGATCATAATATAATTTTAAGAGTACGTAAAATCTGAGAAGTTTTGAGCAAATTCTACCATCCAACATTTTACATTTCTAGAAGCTCAAATAACCTCTACACAATGTTATTTAAGAATTTAAAATACATATAATACAGTCTTTGATGAGTAAACATCCTCCTGATCAGCGAGCCCCTGAAATAAATGTCTTTTCCTCTCCAGTCCTGGGATTACAAGTATATAAGTATATTCACTCATCTCTCTCTCTCTCTCTCTCTCTCTCTCTCTCTCTCTCTCTCTCTCTCTCTCTCTCTCTCTGTGTGTGTGTGTGTGTTTTGGGGATGAAGAACATATCCTCATTTTCAAGGTAAATTTAAAATTTCTCTGTCTCTGTCTCTCTGTCTCTCTGTCTCTCTCTCTCATATATGTGTGTTTGTATGTGTGTGTGTGTAGTCTCTCTTTGTGTGGTCTGTGTGTCTGTGTGGTATTTGTATGCATATATGCAAGTGGAGAGTCAAGGACAACTGTCAGTTGTTCTTCATTCCATTTTGTTGAGGCAGGATCTTGGTATTTCTTCTGTTGTGCCACATAATCCAGGTAGCTGGACTCTGAGTTTCCATGTGATTCTTTTGTCTCCATCTCCTATCTTTCAGTAGGAGTACTGGGATTATTGATGTATGGCAATATATTGATTTTTTAATTGAAAAATGCTTTCTTAAAATATATTTTATTGTGTTTCCCTTCTCCCTAAGTCCTAGCAGACCCCCTATACCTCCATATCCACCCAAGTTTATGATCATTCTCATTCTCAAACAAACAAACAAACAAACAAACACAAAACAAGCAAAACACCAATAATACAAAAAAGAAAAAGCTCAAACAAAGCAAAATCACTAGAAAATCTTGAAAATTTTAGCTACCAGTGTTTTTACATGTAGAATTATGATCATTTAGCTTAAGCATCTAGTACCTTCACCCATCAAATTATGTCCTAGTCCAATGTCCTTTTAGATACCCGAAAGAGCTCATTCAAACCAAACTTACTTCCTCAATATTGTTATACCCATTTTGACTATGAAAATATGAACTAGCCTCAGAGCCAATTTATGAAGATTTGAGCTGAAAGAATTCTGGTCCCAAAGACTTACCCTTCATTTCATGTCCCTTTCTGTTTAGGGATTGAGGTAATTTAATTCAAAGGCAAAATTAGTTATAAGGTGTATTCTATGAAGAAAAGAATGGGTAACTATCTACTACAGTGCAATTGAGCTTTAACTTTTACAAGATTAGTTTAACTCTTATTTAAAGACACCCTGTTTATCATCATCTATAATTCTGTTGATATTACTTGCTTTACTTTACTATCAGAATTGATTAGCTCCATTATTTTATCACCCTTTGTCATGGGTTCAAATCCAGATGTCCTTTATATTCAGAGCTCTCGCACTTTAGTAAAGTTCTTCAAGCCAAGAAATTAAATACTAGTAAATAAATGTTCTGACATCTTTACACTGGTTTTCTTGAATCATATACTTTCTTATGATTTCAAAGGAAATGAAATCTTTTGTTCAGTTAAGGCAATATGTAAATATGTGATGTGTATGGAATCTCTGAGATAAGAGACAATATGATAACACATCTAAGGGGATTTAGTGGAAAACAAAGCCATAGCATTAAAGCATTGTAAATGCAAACCAAATTTTTTGGTGAATTCTTTAGTTTCTCTTCTGTTAATGGCTCTAAACTTTTTTTTACTTCTTCATCCCATTTCTTACAGTTTTGCTGCTTTCTAAAGAGGAAATTAGAAACTATGACTTGATCCAATCTAGAAACAATATGTGACTTTTAAACTCACAGCAAAAAGGCTTTGGCTATAAAATTATTAAAAGTGATTAGAGAGTGGGGGATGGAGAGGAAATCCTGGGAGGAAAATAGTTAATAGAGTAAATTGTATTGAGGGGCACATACTTGAAATGATAGCTATCAGCTCTTCTTGAGTATTTAATAGGAACTTTGAAACTTGAGTTAATGAGGGTAGATCTAATAAGTCCATTCACATTAAGAAAACTTATCATTTTATAGCTTTCTGCAATATGAGCTGTCTTCTCAGAAAATGAATAATGCTATCTGCACATAGAGGGAAATTTTTAAAAATATGTTTTCAACAGTAGATTACCTAGCAAAGTGCAATTCAACAAATTAAGACACAGGTATTTGTTTGCTACTTATTGGCAAAGGTCTCAAAAATAAATTTTTGAGAGATGGGGCAAGTGGAGATGCTTAAATATATGTATTTTTACTGCCATAAAACCCACAGAACTGAGTCCTTTATAGTTTCACTTATTTAAATAACTTGCATATATCAGCTCCACATTCTCCTTTTGAGTTGTATATGAGTTTTTCTCATATGATTGGACATAGAGTCACATCTCACTTTTAAACAGCTTAGAATTTTAATATGATGAGTATGTGAATATAAGGAGCAGGTGTCAAGCAATATTTAAATGACATCCTCAACAAAATAAATATTGAACCACCTTTTTATACTGGTAATAGAATATCAAAAAATCCCTTTCATTGTATCCCGCCTCTGACATTTGTTCTTCAGGAATTATTTGCAGTTTATCTTCTGAGCTGGAGCCTTTTATCAGCACAGCAGTTGAACTACAGTGTAAAAAAAATGGTAATTGAGAATTTTATCAAATGCTTCTAACAAAACGGACTTTGCAAGTCGTAAATGAAGATTAAAACCGTTGCTTGTGGGCATGAACAAATTGGAATGATTTATTATCTGAAACATCAATATGTCACTGTTCAGAAATAAAATGAAAAGAAACAAACAACCCAGCTCCCCTCCACAGCAGCACTTCCTCTGTTCCACCCCCTTACATTTGCACCCCGAGCACACTTAGTTTCAGCAAAAGTAGAAGGTAAGTACATTTTAATTATTTGTGCTAGGAAAACCACTGGAAAAGAGACTAGAGAAAAGCATCATAATAATAGGGCAGCTGCTGCAGGACATTATGTAGGGAAAAGGACAGTAATAAAAGAACCCTGTCAAGGGAAAGCAACTATGAACATGTACTTCAGTGCTACTGATTATAGAAGAATTAAATATAATAAATGTGGCAATTTAGAAAAGTGAATTTACTGTCTGTGTTTAACACCTAAGTAGCCAGTGGTCTTCAAATGGGCTCTAGCTCGCTTGTCTAAAATAGCTTTGAAGAAAGATATTGGAATAATATGTATTGCAGAAGTGTCTTAATTATTCTAATTTGAGGGTAATTTGTATTAAACTCATCATATGTGTATATTCACATTGTAGCAAACAAATAGGGTTAAAAACCTTAACAATAAAAAAAAATCCCTTATAAGCAGCTTGATGTGCTTTTCCCAATTTTATTGAATTTAATGTTGTAATCTTAAAAGAAAACAGTGAAAATGAAGCAGTGTAGGACAAACTCTTCTTTTGATAATTCAAGCTGCTAAAAACAGTATATATCCTCACATGCTGTTGAATAAGAATGTTCGCTTCTTTCAGGTTGCCAGCAGAATGCCATTGTCTTTGCTGTTCATTCTCGGTGTGAATCTGAAAGCATGTTGCTCTCACCCATGACAACTCACTGAGTTCCAATCCAATGAGCTTGTAACAGGTAGAAATCCAAGCTGAGGCCTTTTAGAAACAAAACAATTAAGTACAGCTTCTTTCGGTTTGAATAAAAGGACCTTTATGTTCTTCCCCAAGTGCTCCCCAGTCTTCCATTTCTTTTAGTTCTATGGGACATAAAATTCAGGAGACAACTGGCTATTCAACTTAGTGTCATTTTATAAAGACATCATAGAACATTGAGTATTTAAAAAAATAGAAATAAATTTCTAGCCTTGTTTTTTAGTCATAATGACACAAAGTTGTTTTGTGAATTATATTTAAGTAAATAACATGTACTTAAAATACTTGTTTTAGATACAGTAAAATTAGAAAACAAGAGATACATCTAGAAGGATATATCAAGGTTTGAGAAAAACTATCACGTTTTCAGAAAACCAAACTAACAAGCAAACATCAGATTCCTAATGTATAAGAGGGATAAGCCATTGTGACCTATTATAAAAAGAGAGGTTGAATTTGATTACCATATTCTGAATGAAAATACAACAATGAGCACTATATATACACAATTACTAAATGCAAACAAAATGTATTTAAAGACAAGAATGTTTGACTTACAGGACATTTTTAATGGAAAATTTTTATCCGCTTTCATTAACTTAAATTGACCTTTTCTGGTAGTCATATTTACATCCACTTATTTTAGGCAAATTCTCCCAGTTGAGTTAATTAAGCCAACTTCTGAATTGAACCAAAGGTGAGTAAAGCAATTTACCACTGATCTTTGTCTCTAGCCCCTGTGTTACCAGGTTTTTAATAGATATGATTGCATTTATTTATGTGTGCAAACAGGTGATGCTGTTATAAGGCAAGGGAAGTGTAAAATTAGATTCTTTCAGTTTTCATAGGGCTGAGGAGGTCTCCTTTTAATGACACAGGTTTATTTACCTTGAATTCATAGCATATTAACTGTCTAGAAGACTAATGTCATGGTTTATATTAAAAAAAACTTGTACCCATTTTTTTATCTTTTAGTTACATCATTTCTCATAGACTACATGTGAAAGAGGAATGTAATCAAAATTAGAAAACCTTATTTATTATTTCCATTTGATTTACATTTTATTTTCAGTAGCTGCTGCCAGCAAGATGGCTCAAAAAGTTGATTCATTTGATACCAAGTGAATCTACAACCTTATTTTTATCTCAGCAACCCACATGGAAAGAGACAACAAGCTTCCACTTTTCTATATACCCTGTGGTATGTGTGTTCATACATGTGCAAATACACACAGACAGAAAACAAATACAAGTTAAAAACTAAAAAACAAAGTAGACTGATATGATAGAAACATTATCTTGAAGTAAGTTTTGAATAGTGACTGTATTGTGATAACAGATAACAAAATTTTATCTTTGCTATCAAATCCTTTTTAAAAAATCTTTATTAAAATTATTTTATTCATTTACATTCCAAAATTGTCCCCTTTTCTGGTGCCTCCCTGGACCTCTGAGACTGTGCTCCCTACCTCACCCTGCTAGCATCTCTCTTCCCTGGGACATAAGTTTCTACAGGATTAAGTGCATCCTCTCCCACTGAGGCTATACAAGGCAGTCCTCTGCTGCATATGTGCCAGGGGCCACAAACCAGCCCATGTGTGCTCTTTGGATTTTGGCTTAGTCTTTGTGAGCTCTGAGTGGTCCAGGTTAGTCGATACTGTTGTTCTTCCTATGGGGTTGCAAACCCCTTCAGCTCCTTCAGTCCTTCCTCCAACTCTTTAATATTGGTCCCCTACCACAATCCAGTGGTTGGCTGTATCTGCATTTGTCTCTCAGTCAGCTGCTGGTAAAGCCCCTAAGAGGACAGCCATACAAGGCTCCTGTTTGCATGCACAATATGGCCTCAGTAATAATGTCAGAATTTGGTGATTGCACATGGGATAGATCCCAAGTTGGGGTAGTCACTGGATGGCCTTTCTTTCTGTCTATGCTCCATTTTTGTCCCTGCATTTCCTTTACACAGGAACGATTCTGGGTCACAAATTTTGAAGGTAGGTTGGTGATACCATCTCTCCTCTGGGGTCCCTGTCTATTTACTGGAGGTAGTCTCTTCAGGTTCTGTCTCCCCATTGTTGGGCTTTTCAGGTAAGGTCACGATAGGGTAAGACCTGGAAGCCTCTCACATCCCAGGTCTCTAGGACTTTCTAGAGGTTGTCCCTGCCCCCTAATTCCCACTGCTGCATATTTCGATTCATTCTCCAGGCCCACAGTGTATCTGTTTTAGTTAGGGTTTTCCTGCTGTGAAGAAACAATATGACCAAGGCAAGTCTTATAAAGGACAACCTATATTTGGGGCTGGTTTACAGGTTCAGAGCTTCAGTCCATTATCATCAAAGGAGAAACATGGCAGAATCTAGGCAGGCATGATGAATGCAGAGCTGAGAGTTCTACATCTTCATCTGAAAGCTGCTAGTGGAATACTGACCTTCAGGCAGCTAGGGTGAGGGTCTTATAGCCCACACCCACAGTGACAAACCTACTCTAACAGGGCCACATCTTCTAATAGCTACTCCCTGGGCAGAGCATATACAAACCATTACAGTATCCCTCCTGTCTCCCCCCTCACCTCACCTGATCCTTCCCCTCCTTTTCTCCTCCCCCTTTCCCTCTCCCACTCAGTTTCCTCCCTCCCTCTGCCTCTCATGACTATTTTGTTCCCCTTCTAAGTGGGTTTCATGTATCCACACTTGGGCCTTCTTGTTAAGTTTCTTACAGTTTGTGAGTTGTATCATGGGTATTCTGAACTTTTTGGCTGATATCCACTTATCAATGAGTACCTCCTTTTGGGTCTGGGCTTCTTCAATCAGGATGATGTTTTCTAGTTCCATTCATTTGCCTGCAAATTTTGATGTCCTCATTTTTAATAGCTGAATAGTATTCCATTTTATAAACAAATACGGTCTGTATCCATTCTGGTTTTTTTCCAGCTTCTGGCTATTACAAATACAGCTGCTATGCATATATATATATATATATATATATATATATATATATATATATATATATATATGTGTGTGTGTGTGTGTGTGTGTGTGTGTATGTATGCCTTGTGGTATGGTGGAGTATCCTCTGGGTATATTCACAGGAGTGGTATAGCTGGATCTTCAGGTAGAGGTATACTCAATTTTCTGAGGAACTGCCAGATTAGTTTTGAAAGTGGTTGTACCAGTTTGCAATTCCGCTATCAATGGAAGAGTGTTTCCTTTCTCCACATGCCTACCAGCATGTGCTGTTGCTTGACTTTTTGATCTTAGTCACTCTGATTGGTGTGAAGTCGAATCTCAGGGTAGTTTTATTTGCATTTATCTAATCACTAAGGACTTTGAACATTTCCTTAAGTGCTTCTTGACCATTCGAGATTCCTCTGTTGAGAATTCTGTTTAGTTCTATATACCACTGTTTGATTGCATTGTTTGTTTGTTTGTTTTTTTTTTGGAGGTTAGCATCTTGAGTTCTTTGTATATTTTGGATATTAACCTTTTATTGGATGTAGGATTAGTGAAGATCTTCTCCCAATCTGTGGCTGTTTTGTTCTAATGTCAGTGTCCTTTGCCTAACAGAAGCTTCTCAGTTTCATGAGGTCCCATTTATCAATTGTTGATCTTAGAGTCAGAACCACTGGTGCTCTGTTCAGGAAGTTTACCCCCTGTGCCAATGAGTTCTAGGCCATTTTCCACTTTCTCTTCTGTTAGATTCAGTGTATCTGGTTTTATGTGGAGGTCCTTGATCTACTTGGTCTGCATGTCTCCCAGGATATTTGCAGCAACCAGGGACACAGGAAGCAAGCTCCAGACAGTGACACCCAGGCCTGTTAACATCAGAGATAATCAGATTATGAGAGACACGTGCAAGAAATGAGTAATTTTGATTAAAAATTGTCATTTTGGTTTTTTATTTAGCATTCTTTGAGGTCTCAGTCTTTTTCAAAAAGTTTTAATCTGTGGACAAGGTGGCTCAAATTGGATTGTATTTTTAAAATGCTGAGATGAAAAAGGGAGACATTTTTCTTTCTTAAAACTTAAAACTGTTGCAACAGAAAGATTTCTTTTTAAAGTACAGCAGGGTTGTAGGTTGGAATGGAAACATTACTGGAGAACGGCAGAGATATTGCATAATATACACTGCAAAATCACTTTAGGTATGCTACATAAGTGCCATCACTCATGAGGTTTAATTTTATTTATAAGTGTGATAATATTTATGGTTGTGGTGCACATATGATTACATATATATATGCATAGGTATATATATGAATATTTTATTTATTTATTTATTTATTTATTTATTTATTTATTTATTTATTGGGTTTATTTATTTGGGAATGGACATGAGGGCTATGTTCTCCCTACATAAAAGACAAGAAATTTGTGCTAACTAAACAAAGTCTTCCAAAACTATGATTTTAGTTTAGATGAATCCTAGACTACAGAATTTCAAACTTTACTATGTCCAGAAATTCCTTGTAGGGATTCGTTTTTTAATCATTTTTAATTTATTTACTTTACATCAGCTGCCCCTTTCTTCCCAGTACCCCCTCACACAGAACCTCCCCCATTCCTCCCTCCCTGTCTCTTTTGAGAATCGGAGACCCCCTAGGTCCCACTGCTCCTCCACTCTCCCCCTGCTAACAACACCCCCACAACCCTACACTACCTCCCACACACATCAGGTAACTACAAGTCTAGGCACATCCTTTCCCACTGAGGCCAGACAAAGCAGTCCATTTAGGGGAATGGGCAGGCAGGACGGCAAGGATTTAGGGATAGTCCCAGCTCCTGTTGTTGGGGATCAAACTGCTAGTCTGCTACATATGTTTCAGGGAGCCCAGGTCCAGCCCATGCTCACTCTTGAGTTTGTGGTTCAATCTCTGGGAGCTCCCAAGAGTCCAGGTTAGTTGACTCAATTGATCTTCCTGTGTAGTCCCTGTCCTCTTCACCTCCCTCAGTCCCTCTCCTAACTCTTCCATAAGATTCCTGAGCTCCATCTAATGTTTGACTGTGGATCACTGCATCTCTTTCCATTGCCTGCTGGATGGAGCCTTTCAGAGGACAGTTATGCTAGGTTCCTGTCTGCAATCATAACAAAGTATCAATAGTGTCAGGAATTGGCTCTTGTCCACCAAGATGCAGATTACTGGGTCCTATCCACTATCTTTCTGATTCAGGAAAGGATTGAGAATTTTTACTTCTAATTCAAATTTCCACATGGTGCTGATTGTGCTGGTGCATAAATTATACGAAATATTGTTCTAAATCAGTTTTCTATATTTTACTTTTGCATTCAATCTACCTTTACTATATAGAATTAAGGGTGCTTTATAATAACATAGTGCAATAAAATATATTGTTAATAAATTATTTTATACAAACCTAAAATGCACATAATGGAACTCACTATGATTTTTCCATACATGCATACAGTAGTCACTAATCTCTCCAAATTTTCTTTTTCTTTTTTAAAATTTTTTTTATATTTTATTAACATTTCAGATGCCATCCCCTTTCCCCATTTCCCCTCCGAGAAAATCCCTATCCCATGCCCCCTTTTCCTTTTTGCTTTTATAAATTTTTTTAAATGTTAATCAAAGGCTTTGTAAGTTTGGTAATGCTCAATCAGAAGTGTAACTCAATACCCAACCTACATATATAAACTATCTTTGACTGGTGGAGACACGTGAACATCTGCCTCCATGCCCCCCTCTCTTTCTCTCTCTCATCACCTAGCTTCTCCCTTCCTGTTAGAATAAAACTTTTCTCTCAAAATGCAATTAGAGCATAGTTATTCCTAATTGTACCAGTGAGGTACAAGATAGTCCTAATACCCAGTCCATCATTTTGTTGACTAACCAGAACCTCTGTCATCTCTCCTAACTAAAACACTTAGTTTTGAACCTGGCTTTTTTTCTTGGCTTTAGAATGAATGTCAGCTGAAAACCATCCCCTCAGATCTTTTCTCTCAAAGTAAGTAGCCAGGATTGGCTATGAGATTATAGGTCTTCAACCCTGTCAGAAATCCAGAATGACTGAGTTAACTGAAATTATGGGAAGCACTAAGCATAGCTTCTAAAACTTAGCCAATTTATAGATACCGCTGAACACCTGTAAAGCCGCTATACTACTGAAAGTTGGAGCATCAAATCTTCAGCCTTCTGGCCCAGAATCATCTGACAGACATTAGTGATGTAGAATTATTAAGGGCTGATTGCTCTGTCTAGGCAGATATAATCAGTCGACTATTCTGCATGTGTGTCCTTTTCTGGACAGTAATTTGTCTGTAGATGGAAAGAGGCAATTCTTGCCTAGTGGTTGTCACCGCACAACTGGAGTAACTCCAAGGATGGTCAATTTCTTCTTAGAATCCACGACAGGAAGCTGTCAGGAGCAGACAGGTTTCTAATCAAAATGAACATTGATATAGAAATATTTGTAGCATCAATTCTATGGGATTCTGATGTTTTGAAAACCAACTATCCATGTAAGGTAACCAGGACTGTTGTCTGTTAACTCCTCTCAGCTATTTCTAAACAAAATATGGAAAACACCCTAACAATAAACTCAAAGCCCTGAATTTGCTATAGTCCCTTAACTCACAGGCTGACCATCCCAAATCAGTTAAAAAAGTTAAAGAAGGACTGAGTGTAAGCCTTGTATTCCTAAATGTGTTATACAGGCACAATGCCCATGAGAGTATCAATATTCATCTCACTCTTATATCACTAAGAAGCTCATGCCAATGAAAACCTGAAAATTTGTAATCAAAGTAAATTGGTGCCATTTAAGAATTTATATCTTCATCTTGATATTAATTATACAGATTTCTACTAATAGGTTATGGCTATGCAATTAACCCCTAGCTAATCCTCTCTATTCCCACAAAACCACTACTTTTCCCTAGAAAGACAGTCCAACATTTACCACCTTAGTCCCCAAGCCCAGGGAATAGGGGCGCTGACTCTTCATTAGCTTCTTCAAGCTGATTATGGGCATTGAGATATTAGAAGAGGAGTGAGGGGAAGAGCAAATTAACAATCCTCTGATGCTGTGTCTTCGATGCCTACAGATAGAATTCCCGGACCTCAGAGGTTTGAGCAGGTCTGCCCAGCTTGCTTGTTGAGTAGATACACCAAGGCTGATCATTCTGCAATATACAATTCTCAAAACAAATTTTAGTATCAAGATAGTTTTTTTTAAAGAGGGCTGACATTTTATTAAGATTGTTGGTTCTAACTGCTTTTCTATTTTTTCCCCTCTTTTATTGGATATAATATTTACATTTCAAATTTTATCCCCTTACTGCATTTCCCCCACCACCCAGGAACCCCTTATCCCATCCCCCCTCCTCCTGCTTCTATGAAGGTGTCTACCCACCTACCCCCAGCCCCCTCCCCACCCTCAGATTCCCCCCCTCAGTGCTCAGCCTTGAGGGTACCAATGACCTTGTCTCCCACCTATGCCCAACAAGGCCATCCTCCCCTACATATACAGCTGGAGTCATGTGTCTCTCCATATGTGCTCCTAGGCTGGTGCCACTACTGCCCGGCCGGAACTTGAATTCTTAATCTTTCCAAGACTTTTATTATGAAGGGATATTGAATTTTGTCAAATGTTTTCTCAGCATCTAGTGAGATGATCATGTGTTTTTTTTTCTTTGAGTTTATTTATGTAGTGGATTACATTGATGGATTTCTGAATATTGAGCCATCCCTGCATTCCTGGGATAAAGCCTACTTGATCTTGATGGATAATTGTTTTGATGTGTTCTTGGATTCGGTTTGCGAGAATTTTATTGAGTATTTTTGCATCGATATTCATAAGATAGATTGGTCTGTAGTTCTCTTTCTTTGTTTGGTCGTTGTGTGGCTTAGGTATGAGCATAATTGTAGCTTCATAGAGTGAATTGGGTATTGTTCCTTCTGTTTCTATTCTGTGGAATAGTTTGAAGAGAATTGGTATTAGGTCTTCCTGGAAGGTCTGATAGAATTCTGCACTAAAGCCATCTGGCCCTGGACTTTTTTTGGTGGGGAGATTTTTAATGATTGCTTCTATTTCTTTAGGGGGTTATGCAACTGTTTAGATGGTTTATCTGCTCCTCGTTTAACTTTGGTACCTGGTATCTATCTAGAAAATTGTCCATTTCATCCAGATTTTCCAATTTTGTTGAGTATAGGCCTTTGTAGTAGGATCTGACGATTTTTTAAATATCCTCTGGTTCTGTTGTTATGTCTCCCTTTTCAGTTCTGATTTTATTAATTTGAGTACTGTCTCTGTGCCCTTTGGTTAGTCTGGCTAAAGGTTTGTCTATCTTGTTGATTTTCTCAACAATGCACAAAGGTGCATTTCCTACATGCAGCAAAATGTTGGGTCCTGTTTATGTATCCAATCTGATAGTCTATGTCTTTTTACTGGAGAATTGAGTCCATTGATACTAAGAGATAGTAAGGAAAAATGAATGTTCTTTCCTGTTATTTTTGTTATTGGCAGTGGAGTCATGTTTGTATAGCTACCTTCTTTTAGGGTTTTCGGAAGATTACTTTCTTGCTTTTTCTAGGTTGTAGTTTCCCTCCTTGTGTTGGAGTTTTCCACCAATTATCCTTTGAAGTGCTGGATTTGTGGTAAGATATTGTGTAAATTTGGATTTGTCATGGAATATTTTGGTTTCTCCATCAATATTGATTGAGAGTTTTGCTGGGGTATAGTAGTCTGGGCTGGCATTTGTGTTCTCTTAGGGTCTGGCTTTTATAGTCTCTGGTGAGAAATCTGGTATAATTCTTATAGGTCTGCCTTTATATGTTACTTTGCCTTTTTCCCTTACTGCTTTTAGTATCTTCTCTTTGTTTTGTATATTTGATGTTTTGATTATTATGTGACAGGAGGTGTTTCTTTTTTTGGTCTAGTCTATTTGGAGTTCTGTAGGCTTCTTGTATATTTAAGGACATCTCTTTTTTTAGGTTAGGGAAGTTTTCCTCTATAATTTTGTTGAAGATATTTACTGGCCCTTTAAGTTGGGATTCTTCACCCTCATCTATACCTATTATCCTTAGGTTTGGCCTTCTCATTGTGTCCTGGAATTCCTGGATGTTTTGTGTTAGGAGCTTTTTACATTTCACATTTTCTTTGACCGTTGTGTCTATGTTTTCCATGGTATTTTCTGTGCATAAGATTCTCTCTTCTATCTCTTGTATTCTGTTGATGATGCTTGTGTCTATGACTCCTGATCTTTTTTCCTAGGTTTTCTATCTCCAGGTTAGTCTCCCTTTGAGATTTCTTTATTGTTTCTACTTCCATTTTTAGATCCTGGACAGTTTTGTGTAATTCCTTCACCTGTTTGGTTGTGTTTTCTTGCATTTCTTTAAGGGCTTCTACCTGTTTACCTGCATTCTCCTCAAATTCTTTGAGAGTGTTGTTTATGTCCTTTTTAAAGTCCTCTATCATCATCATGAGAAGTGATTTTAATTCTGAGTCCTGCTTTTCTGGTGTGATGTGGTGTTCATGACTTGCTATGGTGGGGGAACTGGGTTCTGGTGATGCAAGGTAACTTTGGTTTCTGTTGTTTACATTCTTAAGCTTGCCTTTCACAATTTGTTTAGCTGTAGTGCTACTCAACACTCACTGGTTCTGACTTGAGTCTGCCTTTCCAGTTATCTTGGTTGTGTCAGAACTCCTCGGGATCTGGATGACTCTATGATCCTGAGCTCCAGCTGCTCTGGGTACAGTGGCTCCTCTAGGATATTTCAGGATATGGTGTCTCCATGGTAGTTGACCAGCTAGGTGTTTGCTGCTCTGAGTGTAGTTGCTCCACTATGATGCTTCAGGATATGGTATCCCCTGCTCTGCAGCTCTGTGGGCTGTGTCCTCTCTAGGATTCCTGCAGCTCTGTGGTCCTTGACCTCTCTTGGGTACCTCTGCAGCTCTGAGGTTCACAACCTGTGACCTCCCTAGGGTGCCTCTGGACTCAGTTTCCAGAGGGGAGCAGATCAGCAGATCGGCTGGGAGACTGCTCCAGCCACTGGTATCCGGGCCAGGGGCAGAAGGGGCTCTCCAAATTTTCTTTTGTATCCTTCAATCTCTCTAGTAAAAATGCTATTTTAGTTTCATGTCAACAATGTTATTTTAAATAATAATAATGAAATTGTTGAATGTCAGTTCCTTTAGCCATAGATGAAGAGATTAAAGACACATATGAAGGTCAGAACAAATGAATATTAAAAAGGTAAGAGATAGGAGCCTGATATGGATGTTTCCTGAGAGGCTTGGCCAGAGCCTTACCCATGCACATGCAGATATTCACAACCAACCATAGGACTGAGCATGGGGTCCCCAATAAAAGATTTAGGGGAAAGACTGAAGGAGCTGAAGGGGATTGCAACTGTTTTGGAAGAACAACAATATCAACTGACTGGACCTCTCAGAGCTCCCAGGGACTGTACAACCAACCAAAGATTATACATGATGGGACCCATGGCTCCAGATACATATGTAGCAAAGGATGGCCTTGTTGGACATCAGTGAAAGGAGAGGCCTTTGGTCCCATGAAAGCTTGATGTCACAGCATAGGGGAATGCTAAGATGGGGAAGCGAGAGTGGGTGAGTGGGTTGAGGAGCACCCTCCTGGTAGCAGAGGGGAAGGGATTGGGATTGGGGGTTCTTGGATAGTAAACCGGGGAGGGGGATAACATTATAAATGTAAATAAACAAAATAACCAATAATTTTTTTAAAAAAATAAAATAACGACAATTTATAGTATAATGTGATTTTATCTATAATATTTCTTCATAGTGGGTACCAGCAATATATTGCCTAAAAGCTTGGACACAGTCCATTAAATAGTGTAGATTCTCAAAGATTTTCCTGTTTGAGTTGCATGTCTATTGCCATGTTGCTTTCATTTCCAGTGCTCCCAAATTATCAAATTGTATATGATTTTTAAATTATGGTTATGAAAAAATTTCATTTTACATTAAATAAATAAAAATATGCTCTTGCCCCATAGTATGTTGAATATGATTACTTCCAGTAAAATTATTATGTAAGTTTGTCTCTCTTTAATATTGAATATAGAATTATTTTATAAGGACCTATAATGCGTATTATGTAGCTCACAAATCTCTCCAAAGCTTCATTCATATCCTTCAGTCTCTTTGACTGTTAATAACTTCCAGGTATGAAAAATAATTTAGATCATTTGAAGTACTCACTTCAGAAGAACTGTTGCTTGTATTATTATCTAGATATTTAAATTCTTTTTGAAATTAACATTTAGCTTTTATCTTTAAAAACATTGGCAAGTATTTATTGTAAATAGTTATGGTTTTCATTAAGACATGTACTAAAGGCATGTATATATTCCATCCAGAGGGCTAAAAGTTTTGTCAACCCAGCTGGATCACACAAACCTAGAATGTCATCGTTTGCCATAGCAGCTATGTTGTTGGATTAAAATCCTTCTACATAATCTATAATCCAGAAATGAGAGGCAATTGACAACAATTATGTTTCTGAATCTGAGCTATTTCATTCAATGTAACAAAAATTAGATTTTATGTTATAAAATATTTTATAAAGCACTGGAAAACAAATTGAGATCAGCAATCATATATATAAACATTTGTAAAAATAATTTATTCAAATATGAGTTCTTGGTTATTTCATTCATGCTTATGCATTTCATGTTTGTAACTTTTCACACATAAAATCTTAAAGTTTTAAATCTGAATGATTTGAAAGCTTTTTATTATCCTGAATTTTTCATTTGTGTTATGCTCATCTTCTTGGGAATCAGTACTTAAAATTGAAACTAATATTTGAAATGCCTTTTAAAACACAGGTTTTGAAGTATTCACATAGCAGTCTGTGTGTCTTTAGTCAGTTCTTAATAATTTTAAGGTATTTCACTTTATTTATAATGATGTGACTAGAATTAATGATGTCAGTGTTTATTTCAGTAACAAAATTCTGTGACTACTTTGCTATTTGATATTATATTTTAAAATATTCTTTTACTATTAATATAAGAGATACATCACAGTTCTGCTTCAGAAAAGTTGTTCATATTTCAATGTCTGAAATAAAGTACTTGACGTTTGAGTTAGTACATTTTAAAAATAAATAGTTATATAACATTTCCTTAATCAAATATAGGCCTAAATTTAAGATATATTTTTCGAAAGGCTATGTACTATGTGTAAATGAGTGTAGGAATCAATTTGAAAAATACATGTAGACTAGCACTCAGAACTTTTGCTTTCATGTGGTGTTTATTGAGGCTTCCTTATTTTGAGTTGAAATTTTTAGAATTTTTTAGTTTGATAAATTAATTATTAGTGACTCATAGGCTAAAAATCTGAATTAAGGGGATTTGGTAGAAAAATATATGGCTTTTTAGAAAGTGAAAAGGAATCAATTTTCCTTTCACTTTTTATATTGATGAATCAAGATAAAAATTTTAAAATAATTAACTACCATCATGCCTCTTGAAAAAATTGCAATAATTCCTCAACTTTTTTAGCTTTAGTTGGAGGCTATATGTAAGTTGTAGAAAATTCATATTTTCCACATGGGTGTGATTTGGTCTTAATAAAGGTGAATGAATTATTGACATTTCATGGGATGCTATCAAAACTTAATTATTATTACTAATATAATTTTCTCCTAAGACTTTGACAAACATATGAATTTTTCATTTAAAGCCTATATGTCAACTTTTATACTAAATACAGAGAAGAAATAAAAGGCTAGATGGCTCAGCCTTCGAAGCACTGGCTGTTTTTCCAAAAAAAAAAAAAAAAAAAAAAATCAGTGTTTGATTCTCAGCACCCACATATTGACTCACCACTGTCTGTAACTCTAGTTCCAAAGGATCTGACACCTTCTTCTGTCCCTTAGAGATACTAGACACACATGTGTGCAAACGTATATGCGGGTAATGTATATAAAAGTTAAAAGTAAATAAATATTTCTAAAATGTAAAGAAAGAAAATGACATTCCATTTTTTGAGACTCTAGCTGGACAACTCTGAGAATGGAGTGAACTAGAAAGAAAAATGAGACAATAGCCATTACTCATAGTTTTCTACATATCCACCTGTGAATCTCTTGCTTTTTGTAAAATGCCTGTGAGCCAAATGCTATATGGCAGCTCCTCTTGAAGTCACTTGAATTACAAGACACAATTAATGAAAATAGGATTAGTTTTATGCCAGATTTTCTATCATTTATATGTGTTAATTCTTCATTATTCATTGATTTTAATCATTCCAAGCTATTATATTCAGATAATAGAAAATCAGGGTGTAGCATATCAAAGACAGCAGTATTTAAATTATACGGCCTCATTTTATTCACCACTCTGCAAATTTTTATCCCTATGAAAAATGTTCAGATATAAATTTGTGGTACTTATAGGTCTTCAGTTTTCAAATTTACATAAATTAAGATTATTAAATTTTCCCTTTGAATCTATGAATAGGTTTTTATCATGACTTTTTATTATGTGCCAATTAAATAATATATTGTATATATTTACATTTTATGGGAAATTTGTAAGAAATATATTTGTTGTACCTAGAAAGTTCACATTCCCTTATAGGAGCAATGATAAAATTTAGAGTCCAGAAGAAGCATACAAGTAACCAATACAAATTGAATGTTATAAAGACATGTTTGTTTGATCCTCTGAGCAAGTTGAAATTATTTCTTTTTATTATAAGTTATTTCTTTATAGGAATATTTCTTCCTTTAATGTTCCTTGATTAAATTTCTAATTGTAATATTTCAGCCAATTCAAACACCTCCATAATTGGATTTTTCTTTTCTGTACACAGAATATTATAATATGGTAGTTCTGTCACCTTGTCTTGTGTGTCCATTACAGTACTTTGCTTTCTTCATGCCAGACTTTCAACAAGTGTTTAATTCAGACACTGTTATTAAGTACAAAAGTTTAAAAAATATTTATGAAAGATGAATAGGGCTTATTCAGGTACCAGAGAAGTGAGAAGCATAACCTTGAAGAAGTATGTGAGATGATATGAAAACCACAATGAAATGTACATTTGATTTGAATTTAATCAAGTGTTTTCAAACTTTTAGCAAGAGAACCAACAGATTTTTAATTCAGTGAAAGGTTCTACCTTATATTTATTTTGTCATGATCTTGCTAAGATAGTTTTATCAAAAGACTGACTTCACTTTACATATTTCTTTTAGAAATAATGTCCAATATGTTTTAAATATGCCTTTTATCCAGAAGTTAAAAGTTTGAAAAACTGAAGCAAATAGGATGATAATATTTAAATCAGATAGAACTGTGTAGGATGAAAGCAAGTAAAGTTTCCGTGAATTTGAAGTAAAATAGCAGCAGCAGCAACAACAACAACAACACAAAAGAACTATGACAACACAAATATGTGTCCTACTAAGATAACTGTAAATCAGATAGGTTAGAGATTCAATCAAAGGAATAGACAGGGCCTAATTTTTCCCTTATGCAGGGGAACAGGGAGTACAACAGGGCCATTGACAAGCAACTAAGTTTAGACTTGTGTTAAATTGTATAAGTCAGCATAGAAGTCATTCTAAATTAAGTGGCATATGTGAAAAGTGTCTATAAAGGTTTACTGGATGATTCTACACCATAAATTGTAAACCTTACTTGAAATAAAGTAAAATTTCCCTAACATTGTAAATACTGCCAGATTTTACAATGGGATAATGGCTTCTTTTGTTTTCAATCAATATATTAGCAAGTCTGAAGCTTTTTTGGTTTCTGTTTTATCTGTTGACTGCATTGTAATCATTTTTTCAGGGGGAGAGAGGTCTAAAGATTTTTAATGCTGACAAGCCCACAAAAGAGTTTCTCCTCCTTCCTACTTGGTTCTCTCTCTGTGTAACAAAGATGACATACAAATGAGACATGCAAATGACCCCATGCCAAGAAATCAATTATTTGACAATAGGAAGGTTTTGCTTTTGTAAAAAAAACAAAACAACAACAAAAAAAAACAAAAGAAAAAAACAACAACCCCTTCAAATTTATGTATTCATTTCTGTTACCATTCATAGACTTTTCTCTAGTGCTCTAGTTATCTATATGTATATTGAGTGCAGTTTTATCAATAATGATGTAGATCATATCTGCTTCCAGATGATTTTACTTCTCTTTGCCTTTTAATTGACCTATATATCAATATTCTAATTGTTTACACAAAACAAGACATTTATTCTTTGCTGAAGTCTCCATGTTTAATTTCATAGAATACTTAGCTAATTCTAGGTTATTCATGAGTCAGTGGTTCTTACATTTCTAGTAACTTTTTAAGGTGTCTCTTTAGGCACCTGATTTTTTACATATTTAGTGATATCTGTTTCCTATTGGTCATTAACTACTATAGAGTTTGTGGACAATAAAGAGAAAGTGTCTAATTTGAGGCAAATATTTAATAAGATTCAATGGGCAGTTTGAAAATTGTTTGCATGTCACTACTTAGTTTTTTCTCCAGATTATAAACAAATTATGTTGTGAGATAATTTTAACCAATGAAAAGTAAGATGATTTTCAGGATGACTATAATGTTAAGACTGTGCATAATAAAGAGGATTAGCTCACCTGAAAGCAAGCTTAGCCTTTTATATCAACAACATTCTAGAAAACAAGACTAAACGTAGCGTTCCTAAATTTTAAGAGTCTTGTTTATTGAGGTTATACCAAGACAAATATTTAAAAGTGATCTAGTGGATTCCAGAAGTAATATGTGTATTTCTTTTAAATCTATTTGCATGGCAGGGATGTATTATTTTGATAATTCCAGAATATGTAATATAGATCTGAATATTCAGGTATATATCTTCATATGTTTCTTTTAGGGAATATTATTTAATGTATACTGGGACAGACGGTTCAAGGTTAGTATTTCTTGCATAGTTGTAATGTTCTCAACAGTAAGATAGATATATATTGACTGACGCTGGAGTTCCAGTTCTCTCTGTTGCTGAAGGTCAACAGCCCCTTAGAGGTACTTTCTAACCTTCAGATGTCTATAGGCTAAATTACTGATGAATCACTGCACTTTTCTAAATGGAAGAAACCTATACTGTGCTGGGAAGCATCCCAGTGTAGTTTGCCTTCTGACTGACATAATTTTGAAAGAGATGGGAAGCAATTTCAATCCAGGCCCCATTCCAAAACTTTATGGAAATGACAATAAAACTGACCACTTGGGCCGAAAGTACTTGCCAAGAAAATTTAAGGGCACCATTCTCCCACACCCCAACCTGAATTGTAACATTGTCTAAGGATCGATTTAGAATGAGCTGACACTTTACATTATAAATCATTTTAACGTTTCAACTATGTAGGTACTGAAGAAATATAATATTGATAAGGTTGTGACACTTGCTGAAATAGGTAAAACAAAAGAGCTTCATCTTCAATGAATACAAAAGGGTTTGAAACCTTAGTGATGTAAATTGCTGAAGGCATCACAGAAGGATATAGTAAAGTACACTTAGTGAGACACTTGACTTTGTATGTATCTACTAGCACATGTTAGAGCACATAACCACTGGAAGTCAGGGCTGAAAAAACTAAAGAAGCAGGACACAGAAGATTACATTTGAGAAGTTACTTAATTCCTTCCCCTTCTGATATACATTTAATGGGACCTCATAAAATTGCAAAGCTTCTGTAAGGCAAAGGACATTGTCAATAGGACAAAACGGCAACCAACATTGGGAAAAGATCTTTACCAATCCTACATCTGATAGAGGGCTAATATCCAATATATACAAAGAACTCAAGAAATTAAGACTCCAGACAACCAAATAACCCTATTAAAAATGGGGTACAGAGCTAAACAAAGAATTCTCAACTGAGGAAACTTGAATGGCTGAGAAGCACCTAAAGAAATGTTCAATATCCTTAGTCATCAGAGAAATGCAAATTAAAAACAACCCTATATTCCACCTCACACCAGTCAGAGTGCCTAAGATCAAAAACTCAGGATAGTAGATGGTGGCGAGGATATAGAGATAGAGGAACACTCCTCCATTGTTGCTGGGATTGCAAACTGGTGCAACCACTCTGGAAATCAGTCTGGTGGTTCCTCAGAAAACTGGACATAATACTAACTGAGGACCCAGCTATACTACTCCTGGCCCTATACCCAGAAGATACTCCAACATATAACAAGGACACATACTCCATTATGTTCATAGCAGCCAGAAGCTAGAAAGAACCCAGATGTTTTTCACAGACAAATGGATACAAAAAATTGTGGTACATTTACACAATGGAGTACTAGTCAGCTATTAAAAACAATGAATTCGAGAAATTCTTAGGTAAATGGATGGAACTAGAAAATATCATCCTGAGTGAGGTAACCCAATCACAAAAGAACACACATGGTATGCACTCACTGATAATAGGATATTAGCCCCAAAGCTTGCAATATCCAAGATACAACTCACAGACCACATGAAGCTCATGAACAAGGAAAACCTAAGTGTAGGTGCTTTGGCCCTTCTTAGAAGGGGTAACAAAATACTCAAGGGAGCAAATATGGAGACAAAGTATGGGACAAAAACTGAAGGAGGGGCGGTCTGGAGACCATTCCACCTGGGTATCCTTCCCATGTGTAGTCATCAAAGGTAGAAACTGATGTGGATATCAGGAAGTGCATGCTAACAGGGGCCTGATATAGCTGTCCCCTTAGAGGTCTGACAGAGCCTGACAAATACAGAGGTGGATGCTCACAGCTAACCATTGAGCTAATCATGGGTTTCCCAATAGAGGAGTCAGAGAGAAGACTGAAGTAGATGAAAGGGTTTGTGACCCCATGGGGAGAGCAACAATACCAACCAACCAGAGCTCCCTGGGTTAAACCACCAGCCTGGGAGTGCACAGGGAGGGACCCATGACCCCAGCTGTAGGGGAGGCATATACAGCAGGCATAGGTGGGTGAGGAAATTCTTGGTCCAGTGAAGGCTGGTCACCACAGTGTGGAGGAATAGTGGGTGGGCTGGTGGGAGTGGGTGGGTGGGTAGGGGCATATCCTCATAGAAGCAGGAGGAGAGGGGATGGAATAGGGGTTTCCTGTGTGTGTGTGGAAATGGGGAAAGGGGATTATATCTGAAATGTAAATAAAATATTCAATAAAAAATTAAAAACAAAACAAAAATATGAGGGGGTTATAACTACAGACTTCATTGTGGAATTTAATACTCTGAAATATACTATTAATATGATAATTGTGTTCTTAGTCCTTTAAAATGATTTCATGTTTGAGGACTTAAATTCCAAGGCAGTATGATATTAATTCTCAATAATCAACATTTTATATGGAATCATGATTTAAGGTACTAGAATTTGAAAATAGGACTCTACCACCGAGCTGCCTCTTCTACCAAAGTTATTTGTTAAAGGTGTATGTGAAGTCCAGAATTTACTTACAACACATATATAACTTGTAAAATGTATATAACTTCAAACTATATGTCAAATTTAATCTCTATTCTCAGTAGATAGCATATCTGAATCTGTTTATCCAGTGTCTTAAATAAATTTATATAAAATTTATCACTTAAAAAAATTAAGATTCATATAGGATGGATCCCCAGGTGAGGCAGTCTCTGGATGGCCTTTCCTTCAGTCTCTGATCCACTCTTTGTCCCTGTACTTCCTTTAGACAGGAACAATTCTGGGGTAAAATTTTGAGAAGGATGGACACTATTACTGATGCCAAGAAGTGCTTGCTGACAGGAGCCTGATATTGCTGTCTCCTTGAGAGGCATGGCTAGAGCCTTACCAATGCAGATGTGGATGCTTGAAGTCAACCATCAGACTGAGCACAGGGACCCCAATGGAGGAGTTAGGGGAAGGACTGAAGGAGCTGAAGGGGTTTGCAACCCCATAGGAAGGACAACAATATCAACCAACCAAACCCCCCAGACCATGTGAGGGACTAAACTACCAACCAAAGAGTCCACATGGAAGGACCCATGGCTCCAGCTGCAAATGTAGCAGAGGATGGCCTTATCTGGCATCAAAGGGAGGAAAGAAAAAATTTAAGATTCAATTTTTCATTTCATACATATATCTTACCTTCACATACGTCAGTACACCATGTGTGTGCAGTGCCTGCGGAGGCCAGGTTTTGCATCCCCTGGAACCGGAGTTACAGGTAATTGTTAACTCTGATGATGATTTTGGGAATTGAGTCCAGATCTTCTCCAACATCAGCCAGTTCTTTTAAATCCTGAGCCTAGTATTCAGTCCCCAATATTTTTATTTAAAAATGTATATGTGTGTTGGTTTGTGTGGGTGCAGGTGACAGTGGAGGCCCAAGGCAACAGATCCCTGTAGAGCTAGAATGACAAGTTATTGAAGATGTTCCTGGTACAGATGTTGGGACTTGAACTTGGGTCATCTGAACCAGCAGTATACAATGTAACTGCTGAGCCATCTCTCCTTCTTGTAGTCTAACCATTTTAATTAAATCCTTATTATTGAGCTTTTAGGTTTGTAAACTAACTATAAAAGTGACTTTTTGATTTCAAAGGGAATTGGACATTTACAAATGCATACTACATTTAAAGTTATTTCTCCAGTCCTTCTATCAGCTCCCCGACCAGGGACCCTGAGTTCAGTCTGATTGATGGTTGGCTCTAAGCATCCATATCTGTATTGGTCAGTTGCTGGCTGAACCTCCCAAGGAACAACCACACCAGGTTCCTGTCAGCAAGAGCCTCTTGTCCATGGCAACAGTGTTGGGTTTGGTGTCTGCAGACAGGATGGATCCCCAGGTGGGGCAGTCCCTGATGAACTTTCCTTCAGTCTCTGTTCCATTTTTCTTGTCCCTGTTCTTCTTTTGGACAGGACCATTTCAGGGTTAAAAACTTTGAGATCCGTGAGGCCCCATCCCTCGACTGGAGACTGTGCCCTATCTACTGGAGGTGGTCTCTACAGGTTCTATCTCCCCTTCTCTGCTAAAATTATCCCCATTGGGTCCTGGGAGCCTCTCATTTCCCTGGCATCTGAGACCCTGCACTGGCTATCCCCATTCCCTCCTCTCCACCTGCGACATATTTTTATTTGATCTCCTGACCCTCTGTACCTCTCTCCTGTCACCTCCTGTACCTAATACAGATCCCCTTATTTCCTTCTCCTCATCTCTCCTTCCATGGTCTCCCCTCCCTCTATCTCCCACTATCATGTGATCATCCTGTTCCCCCTCAATGCAGGACTGAAGAATCCACACTCTGGTCTTTCACCTAAGCTCCATATGGTCTGCAGGTTGTATCATGCATGCCCAGTGCTCCCAGGGACTAAACCACCAACCAAGGAATGTACAGGGAGGTATCCATGGCTCTAGATACATAGGTTGCAGAGGATGGCCTTGTCTGACATCAATGGGAGGGGAGGCCCTTGGTCTAGTGGAGGTTTGATGCCCCAGGGTAGGGGAATGCTGGAGGGTTGGGGCAGGAAAGAGTGGGTGAGTGAGCACCCTCTTAGAGGCAAAGGGGAGGGAGGAGAGGACAGATGTTGGATGGGGAGCTTGTGGAGGGGTAATGCAGAAGTGGTATATCATTTGAGATATGAATTAGTGGAATGATTAATAATAATTATAATAATAATAAAGTTATTTGTAAAGACATCTAGAGAAATTAATTCCATATATAATACAGTAATGAAAATATTTTACTATATTTTATGACAGTAGATAATTTTCTGATGATTCATATATGTGTGAATGTGTAGAGGGTGCCTATAGAAGATAAAATAATAAATACAATTTGTATTATCTTCTTGGAAGACCACTAGAAAGCAGTGATACAGAAATGCATACATAGATTTGATGACATGTATGAGTTCATGCATATGTAAACATACCTTTTTTGACATCAGAGTTAAAGATAGAAATATTTACTCTCATACTAAAAATGTGATGTAAGTAGTTAAGACAAGTCTATACTACCTATTGATTAAGCAATCATATAATATAGTGATTTGTAGTTCAATTTTCAGAATACTATGAAGTTAAAGGTAAGAAAAAGAGGTTTGCCATTCTTAGCTAAGTTCTTCCCAAATACCAAGGAACAATCAAGACAATAATTCACAGTCCATAGGTCATATCTGCTTCTCAATATGCTTTCAACAATCTCTCTCACATGTTCCTATAGAAAATGGCTTTTTGCTTTCCAGTCTAAAAATATTAATTTGATGTGTGTTGTTTTATGAGGAACTTCCTAAATGCCAAAGCATATAGCAGCTGCATTATTAGACATTAGTTATATTAGAATAGATAGCCTTGGGTTGTCTGATTTAATTTTATGTAGAACATTTCAGATAAAATATTTTTTTGACAAGAGTAGTGGAAAATTTATTGGAATTAAATCACATTGTTTTGCTTATTAAATTACTATGAGTAAATCAAGGGCTAAATGTATTAAATGATGCTACTGAATTGTGAGTAATAATGTTGAGTGATTATTCCATATTAGGTTGGCTCTGAAACTGCCTCATGCTTTGTTCATATTTATGTGAGGGATAATTGTTAGATAAAGGAGGAAGTAAGCTGTTTCTGCTAGTAGATACTTGCAAGTATTTATATATGGTCAATGGGATAGATATAATTTATAACCATTAGTATATTAACTTATAATTATATTAATGGAAATATAATTCTTTGAAACTCAAATAACTGGGGATGGGAAGTAATCTGATGAAGAAATACTATGTGAAATTTCAACAGTCAAAGACTGTTAATAATTACATTGGAGCTAGAAGCATATGCCAGGAAGCATGTTTTCAACAAAGTAGGCTATATATTTACTCTAAGCATAAGTTTTAAAAGCATGCAGTATAGTTTCTCAGAGAACTATACAAATTAGCTGATAATGAAGCTTTTTGATATTTTTTCACAAGTAATTAATTAACAATTATTTGAAAGAATTTATTTTGCTATAATATCCCTTTTGTAATGGGATTATAGAGTATGGTTCCTTGCATGGTGTTTGTATGGATTTTCCATTCGACTCCCCAAAATGTTGAAAAAGTTACTGTGGTTCTTACTTTGCTTGATGGAAATGCTGGGTATAGGGGTTCATATTCAAAATGATACAATGAAGTAGTTCGTAATTTGTACATGTATTTTGACCATCATTTTCCTTTTCCAGTTTCTGTTTTCTTTATCGAATTTATGCCAAATAATTTCTAATCTAGGAAAACATGTTCTATTTTACTTCTTGCTTCTTCAAGCCTAGGTTTTGTTTTTATACCCAAGCAATTTAGATATTGCTGTTTAAGGTGATGTTTTAGAGATACATGTGACTCTTCTGTTTGGTGTTCTCAGAGCTTACTTTGACCTTCCTTCCTTCCTTTCATCCTTCCTTCCTTCCTTCCTTCCTTCCTTCCTTCCTTCCTTCCTTCCTTCCTTCCTTCCTTCCTTCCTCCCTCCCTTCCTCCTTCCCTCCCTCCTTCCCTGCCTACCTGCCTTCTTTCCTTCCTTCCTTTATTTGTGAATTTAGTGGCTTTAAGCTTTATTTCAGTAAAACACACAAAAGTTATCTGTGGATTGTATATTTTGAAGGAAAATATAAATGTTGGCTACTTTTTATAATTAGGTTACTATGGATGAACCTTTATGTGATAAATACACAAGAAATGATTTACTTACTTATGTCAAGCTGTGAAGAACTTCTATTTCTCATGACCCAAAATGGGCATTTTTTTCTAAATCTCCTTTCTTATATCTAGTGATGTATATGTAAAGGTCATTTGAAATGAAGTGACTGCAAAAGTGATCAGCACTAAGTAGATACTTGGCACTTCATTTATCAGCACAACCTGGGTATATAATTTATATTTGTATCTAAAAAAGTGTGCTAGAGAAATGATTACTTAAGAAATATTTAGAACAACTGAGAATTTTGATGGTTTATTTAGACCAAGATTTGTTATTTGTAGTGAGAGAAATTTATTTTGTACTTTAAGAATCAAGCTGTTCCACAACACAAAAGGAGAGTGGTGATGCTAATTCAAATAGGGAAACAAATATTTCCCAAGTGGCATGCATCACAGGGGGCTCAGCTTTATACTAATAGCCATTTGTTCAATTTTTCCTTTTTGACTTTCTTTATTGGTCAGCTTTTGAAGATGTACTTATGTACTTGGATGGAAATATTCTTTCTGTAAAGTTCATTTTTCTTTTAAAAAATCTGTTATCTAGAAATTATTGGTTTGGTGGTGGTGGTAGTGTGTGTTGGAGGTGAGAGGATGGCTTTGGAAGGAAGTCTATTTTCAATTCTACCATGTAGATTATGGGGATCATTCAGGTTTTCAGGTTCAACAGCAAGTTCCTGCACTTGCTGAGCCATCTTACTCACCCCAAAATTCAGTTTTTTTAGCAAGAAAATAATGTATTTTTGAAAAAAAATTAGTATATTTTATATATAAAGATGCCATATACTGAGTACTTAATGAAAACAAACCTTTGAAGATTGTGAAAAGATATATCTTGAATTTAGTATGATAATGTAGGTTTTAGTAGGGATTTTAGTTTACTGGCAGAAATATTCAGTATATGACAGTTTTATTTTGATCATGAGAAGCTTATAGTTTTAAAATGTATCTTTTACAAGTTTAATAACTTTAACTTAAAAATACTTTTGCCAGCATCAATAACAATCATCAAATTAAAATAAAAATACAAATGAGTAATTTAGTAGCTTTATAGTTAAACTTGACTATACAGCTTATAGGAATCTTATGATATGATGCATGAATTTTATATTTTGCTAGCTTTGTACTCAGTCACTCTTCTGTGATATATTTATTAAATTTCAATTTATTAAAATTGAACAGATATTTAGATTCAGATAACAAAAATTTTTCTTTCAAGCTCAGACAATGAAAATTCTCACGTAAGTATTAGAGATGTAGTACAAAGTCGTTGCTTTTAGTGGCCCATTTGTTATGAACAGTAACAGGAATAGGAAGAAGAAACACAATGTGTGTGTCTTATGTGACCCATATTGCCCTTACAATATTGAACTAACATGTTGGATTGAATGATGGCAAGAGGAATAATGATTATAAGACATGTGCAAGCATCCATTATTTGTAGCTTCCAATTATTTCAGTCATGGAAAATTAGACTTGGCAGAAAGAAGAGATAGGATTTTTCTATATATTGTAGAAGGATAATAAAGAACATGCTAAAATTTGTTAATATTTTTACTGGAACACAATGGGAAATGCAATAGATGCAATTAATTTGTCGGAATATTCTTTGTTATAGATGTGTCAAATATAGGTTAATAAATGACATTGAAAGCCTTTTCATTTTTGTAAACCTCGTCTTTATGCTTCAGTGCTAAAAATTGTTTTTGAAATATAAAAATAATTAGTCTGAAAATATAAAGAAACTATTTTGTGGTCAATGATAGTCTTAACTACTTGTCAATCAAAGGCAGAAGTTTGTTGAGACATTTAATTACAAGATAATGTAGTCATCAAAATGTCGTTGCGGTAACTGACAGCTCATTTTGGTCTGAAAACATGCTACTACCTCCCTTGAGGTCAGAGATGTTCTGAGGTTAACTTAGTAATGACAAGTCCTTTATTATCACGTTATGACATTGAAAAAATTGCAATTATACTAATAAATTAATAACAGTAATAAAATGACAGTCATAATTGCATAATATACAAGTTGTCAACTGCAGTTTTGTTACATGGTTGGAATTTTTATCTTATCAGTATATGTGCATTATGTTAATGCACAGACAGAAGGGTTTTTCAAGCGACTTTTCTACACATATGAGATGCTAGTGTATTGATATTTTGAGCCCACCTTTCTTCTAGTTTATCTTCTGCTGTTTTACATTGCCTTAAATTGGGAGAAATAGTAATTATCACCTGATTAACTTAGTATTAATGTGTAATTAACATCTTTATTAATTCATAAATCTTTCTTTTCTGTAACACTAAGAAAAAAGTTTGTTTTGGTACATCTATTTTCTTAATGCATCCAGAAAAATATAAAAAGAAATTGCCAAGGCTTTATAAGTGCTTTATTTTATTTCACCATCTCTTTAACATTGAGGGAGATGAAGAACTATATATGTATATATATATATACATACACACATATATATATTCAGATATTTTACACATAATTTATAGAATGGATACAGTTATTATAAAATAAATGTTAGTAAATTCTTATAAATATCTATAGATATAATTTCAATATTTAGAAGAATATAAATATGTTGACATAATCTCAGATTTCTTAACTTAGCATAAACATAAAAATAGATCTCTTATGTATATACCTTATTCTAATGTGAAATTCTCCAAGTAACCCTGACTTAAGAATGAATAGGCAACTTTAGGAGTTTAATAACAGATTTATGTGTGGAGTGATATAGGCATGAGTTTGTAGAGAATCTGTGAAGAAAATGCTGAGATAGCTGCTGCTTTTTTACAGAGAGTTAATGTAAGAGTTTTGTAATTTTTTTTCCTCAGGAAGATGAAAGCTTGTATGGTGATTTTTGCCTTCTAATTTGCAATCGCAACTATTTATATCTCCTCCTGAGTATACTAACAAATTTCTGGGTTTTGATAGAATTCAATGTTTGCCCTTTGATAATTAATGGTACAAAATTTGCTCAAGCCTCTTTAGAGTTAAAACATAAATAAACTATTTAAAGGGGAGGGGGACATGAAAGTAGTATGCAAAAGGTTACAAATCCTGTTTAATACATATTAGATATACAAACGGGGAGGCTTGCATTGTTTTATTTCCTTAATGTGTAGTTGCAAATTTTAAACAATAATACTGATTATGATAACAGTATTTTATTTTGTAGAGTTTCCTGTGCTTCTTGCAGTATTTTCTTCTTCTTTTTTTTTTGTGGGAGGGGATATTTCACATGGTATCACATAAAACTTTCCTGAAATACCTGAGACAGATACTTTGAAATAAACAGATTAAGGTGATGGGATGGATGACAGAAATTATTCATTAAACTATAGAGATGGAATTAAAATTTAGGTAATCTGGCTCAAGAATTTTTTTGTTAAACTGCCAAGTTTATTTCATGATCGCAATCGAGAGCTCTGTTAGGAAATAGGACATGTGAATTCTAATTTAGCCTTTTCCAGTTTTGGGCACACTGGACATAGAGAGAATGTATGGCCTAATCCATGCTAGTATGTACTATATCATTAAGATAAAAACTTGGCCAAAATTCTGTTTTATTGTTACTAAACTTGTCCTGTGACAGGGGACAATGTTATTTCTTGCTTTGTGCCTCTTCATTTGAAAAACAGGTTAATTTCTAATCTGGATTTGTGGTAACCTCAAAAGCAAACTAATTCTCTAGCTTCTACTTTTTAGCCATATAGTTTTATATGTGAATATAGAGCAAGTTCTAGTTGACAAGGTAAACAAAAATATATTTTGATCAAATAGAGCTTCAACTTTGAGGTTGAATAGACTGATTTACATAGGGTTACACTTACTGAGCGTCAAGTGAAAATGTCATAAGTACAGGTCAACTGTCTACTGTGTGAAGTACTCAAGACACCAGGACTTAATGTCAGCTGGACAATGGAAGGACTAGATAATTTTTATATTCTATTATACCTTAAGATTTTGTTTCTACAGATATAATCAGCATCTCTTTAATTTATTTAATAAATAGAGTATACTTCAACTATGTATAAACACACACACACACACACACACACAGAGAGAGAGAGAGAGAAGAGAGAGAGAATTTGACTGTAGATTGAGTATTCCACACATTTTAGTATTTATTAAAAAGCTTGTGGATATTGAAGACACTTGTACACTTGAACACATTTTAAACAGATATGGCTACATAGTTTCTTCTTTGAAGGAATATGATTTATAACATCCTTGTCAAAGAGGGTTCAGATCCATGCTAGGCAGACATATTAGAGTGTAGTAAATCCTACTAGATAAAACTGCATGAGGAATGGTAGTGTAGAGGAAGGAGTTGTGTTCCTCAAACAACTGGGTGCAATCAAATACAGACTCAAGAGAAAGAAAAAACAGTACTGGTTTTACTATTACTGCATATGACAATTTGGAGGAAATTTAAATATCTATGAACAATTGTAGGTAAAGATCGATAGTATATTTGGTATTTATAATAGCAGTATTGTCGTGTGACTTTTATGTAAAGCGTATGATTCCAGTGTACACTAGGTATCTATATTCTAAGTATTTGTCAATGAGCTCATTGATAATTGAACACTTTGCCATTCCTATAAAAAGTTCAAACCTGTGTGAGATGGCAGAAATATGGAACACCTATTATAATCTTCAATACAATTTTAATAATAAGTTATGTAACTCAAAACATAGATGTAATACAATATCTGAATATCCTTGTATATTCTATCACAGAATTGTGTTTAAAATTTGAGGAGGTCAGATTTTCGAAAAGTGTACTAGTTATAGTCATGTGAAAACTAAATTTGGATTCTTTTTAATTAAACTTTTTTTCAATTAATTTTATTTTACCATTGCCATATTACCTTATTATTCAATTTATATCTTTACCATTTTATATAAGAATGTTGTTTAGTCATATTATTGCCATATTAGACAGTTAATTGCTACTTATATCCAGATTTTTATCATTTTATTTATTTATTTTTTACATTTCAAACTTTGGAAGTAACATTATAATGATCTGATTTAGGAAAAGAGCTTAGTTATAAAGACATAGAATTCATTTGGATAAGCTATATCAGTATCAAAAGCTGATAATTTGGGGGATTACAGGCTATTATTATCTTAGAAAAACCTTGGAAATAGAGATGACATAGGTGTAACCCTTGATTTGAAACTCCCTAGATATAGTTTTAGGTAATTTTTTTCTATAAGTTGTACATTTTTGAAAATTCTTCACCTGCGTTGACAATCTCTTTGTAAATGAGTTATTTGAATACTCCATGTAAGACATCTACCAAGTGTTTGCATAAAATATCTATTTGTTTATTTTAATCATTCTGTTCATTTACATATCTATTTGTGAAGAGTTTCAACTTGTTTCTCTGTCAGGATCTTCCTCTGAAAGATGTCTGAGAGTTATTTAAACACCATACAGCATGAATAGGGCTTCTCAGAGCTGTGAAATTTGTAGCCCTTTTTAGCATTTAAACATTCTACTTCCTTTATTTCTTAGATAAAAGGGATGCATTTCAGATTGAATCTGTACAGGACTATTTCAAATACCACTATTTTCTGTGAGTAGCAAAAAGGAAACAGCCATCAATTTGTCTATCATTCACTCATTCATTCATTGACCAAGTATTTTTTAAAAATGGGCTGTGTGTATCATCATAGTCAATCATCATTTTGTTAAGTGGATGCAAATAGAACATATGTTTAAAAATAAGCAGAAATATACCTATGCAGGAATGAAATTACACAATTTTCTTTGCACACTTACTTTAATTTCTTTGAGATTCCATGCATGAGTACAATATTTGCATCATTTCTACCCTACTCTGTCCTTTGTTCAACTCTTCCCATATCTTACCACTCCTTTTCAAATTCATGACCTCTTCTTTTTTAATTGTTTTTGTTACATACACATATGTGCATGCATGTATAGATACAGTTGCTGATTCTATTTAATGTTGTTCATATACATAGATGTGAGTGGATGACTACTTGGGACTGGATAACCTATCAAAGCCCCCTCCCATCCTGGGAAGGTTTATTATCCTTCTCTCGATAGTCCTTAATTTCTAGTAGTTCTTCATCTAGTGGTAGGATTTTGTGAGATTTCCCCCATCCACACTGGCACATCAACTGGTACTATCATTATTTAGGTCTTGTAGAGGCAACCATATTGTTAAGATTTCATGGGTCTAGTTGATATCATATATAGAACACACATTTTGAAACAAATGTCCAGATCCTAGGGCTCTCACCATCTTCTTGTCCACATTGCCTCGTGTCTTATGTTCACTGAGCCTTGGGTGCATGAGTTGTGGTGTGTATTTATCAGTTGAGGTTGGGGACCATCCTCGAAAGTATCAATTGTTCACTTTAGTTTGACCAGTTGTGGTTTTATGTAATGATCTCTGTCTGCTGCAAACAGAAGCTACATTGATAAGGGGCAAGAGCTAATTTTTTCTGTAGGTACAGGTATATGCATTCTGAATGCATTATATTAGCTTACGTAAATAGATGTAGAAGGTTTTCATCTAGATTTCATGAACTCACCAGATACTGGTAAATTAGGTTTCTAGGATCAGGAATGAACTCTTGTATATTAAGTAGGCCTTAAGTAGTATTAGATGCTCTCTGATTAAGCTCAGGATATAAGAGCTACTATTGCACCCTTGAGTCAATTAGAGTATTTATTTATTTATTTATTTATTTATTTATTTATTTATTTAATGTGTATGGGTGTTTAGCTTGCATGTATGTCTATGCACTATGTTTATTTTTAGTGTCCACAGAGGCCAGAAGAAGACATTGTACCTCGGAACTGCAGTTACCCATCAAAGGGGAGGTAGAACATGTAGAACCACCTCCAGTAGATCGGCATAGCCCCAAGTTGAGGGATGGGGCTACCTACCCATCTTAAAATTGTCAACCCAGAAATGCTCCTTTTTTCCTTTTCCTTTTTTCCAAAGGAAAGACAGGGACCAAAAAATGGAATAGAGATTGAAGGAAAGGCCATCCAGAGATGCTCCACCTAAGGATCCATCCCATCTAAAGACACCAACCCTCCCACACTATTGTTGATGCCAACAAGCACTTGCTGACAGGAGCCTCATATGGCAGTTCCCTGAGAGTTTCTATGAGCACCTGACCAATACAGATGCAGATACTTACAGCCACCCATCAGACTGATTCCAGAAAGATCTAGGGGAAGGATTGAAGGAGCTGAAGGAGATTGCAACCCCATAGGAAGAACAATATCAACTAACTGGACCACCCAGAGCTCCCAGAGACTAAATTACTAACCAAAGAGTACACATGGAGTGATCCATGGCTCCAGATGTGTATGTAGCAGAGGATGGCCTTATCTGACATCCATGGGAGGAAAGGGAAGCTTTATGCTCCAGTGTAGGGTGATGGTAGAACAGTGAGGTGGGAGTAGGTGAGTGGGTGGAGGAGCACCCTTAAAGATGCAAAGGGAAGAGGGAAAGGGGGATGTGATGGGAGGTTTATGGAGGGGAGATGAGGAAGAGGGATATCATTTGAAAAGTAAGCAAATAAAATGATTAGTAATAATAATAAAAAAAGAATCTTGAAAGACAATTAGATAATTCTGCAGTTTTCTGATATTTTTTCTTTTCAATTTGTACCATAAATAATTTCTGGACTTCTTATTTCCCGTGATGAGCAAAAATATCTAAATATTTGTACTTCATCAGAAATTGAGAAATGAAAATCAGATAGAAAAATATCATTTGATTTTGAGACCTGGAACTTGCCCTTTTTTTGATTCATGGACCAGTAGACTTTGTCCAATGGTCTTGGAAAGATTCTGCCCATATTTGGCTTCCAAATTGCTTTTATTCCTGAGCTGAAATTTGAAACAACCTTTCTTACTTGTTCTCATTTCTTTCTTTCATCTTAGGACAGCAATTAAAAAAGGTTGGGTGCATAGGTTACTATTTTATCTATCTTTATTACTCTGGCTGATAGATCTATTTAATAAAGAAAAAGTGTAATTCTTTATATTTGATGCCCTATTTATGCTCTTTGCCCTGGAGAAGAGCTGCATTCAATATCAGAGTGATGCTTAAAATCACTGAAAAATAATAATTGGTTTGACTAGTCCACAGTAATACAATTCCTTCACAAAACAGGTTTTTCTGTGTATATGTGAATGGGGAGGATTATTTATCTTGGAAGATTAAAGTGGCATGATGGGGATGAAAGAATTATGCATAAATTATTGCTATATCATAGTCGAGAAGCACGAAGAGAAGCTGAGCATCTATATGATAAATGCTCGTATAATTAGCAAGATCATTAGCATGGACAGAGTATACTTTAGTAATCACAAAGAAGTCTTTAAGCAGTTAGCTTCACTATGAAGAGAAAAAAAAAAAAACCCAGAAATAAGCTATATACAGCTGAATAGGCTTTTCAGAATCTCCAAGGAGGTGACTTGTCTGTTGATGGCCAGTGGGGGTGGAAGAGTGAAATAATTACTTAACAGCGTGTAAACAATGTGAGATGTGAGGTTTGCTTCCCCCTCCCCCACTTTTCATTGAGAGAGTTTCTTGTTGTGATGGCTCCACTGGGACAGGCAGCAGAGAAATTTGATTAAATGGATGCCTGAGGTCATGACCCTGTCTAAACATGGTGCAGCTCTCAGCATTAATCAAAGATTTTTTCTTCTTACTTAAAAAAATATTCTGACCTTGTTTTATATGAGTATGACTGAACATTGAATTTGGTTGTTGTTGAACAGGAGGCTGTCTAAGTTTGTGAGCATTTTTGTTTACAGAAAAAGAACAGCAAGAGGAGACAGTCTTCTAGCACAAAAGTACTTCTAACCTTATTTTAGTTTGTATTATAGTACTTTAATTTGCTGATAACTTATCAACAGCTAGTGGAAATATGAGTTCTGTTAGAATTCATGAGGACTCATTTATTATAGATCACTGTTGACACTGGTTTGAGTGTTCAGATGTTTATTTTAGGAAATATCTTAGATTGGCTTTATTTGGGACTGGTGTTTTAGAACTGTTTTCAAGTTATTTTTCAGGAAAATGGAGAAAACTACATGCTTTGAGAATCACTAGAATAGACTTTCATGGTCAGGCATGTGGCATTTTATTAAATTTGCTTATGCTAATATACTTTTTCATTAACATTTCTTTTAAGAAAGAGGGTAAATTGGATACAGTTAGGTAGCTATTTTCTTCATAGAAGTGTAATTACAGAAATATGTAATTGATTCTAGAGCATCAAAATCTTTTTTGCTACTTCAAATAAGAATGCTATTTTGTAGAATGTTGTCTGTTTACAATGGAAGCCCACTTTCTTCCCCTCTTTGGTTTTTGCTTTTCTTTTTTGAGACAGTGTCTCACTATTTAGCTCTGGCTGTCCTGGAACTCACTATGTAGACCACCCTGGCCTAAAACTCCCTTGCTTCCCAAGTGCTGGGATTGCAGGTATGCATTTTTAAGCCTGGTTTACAACAGGAATTTTGATTAATTAACAATTATAAAGTAAGGGTAATCTGACTGAAGTTCAAAAGATGCTTGTGTTGGTAATTTATATTAAAAATCATTTCACTACTTGCTGACTTATTTGATGGTCTGACTTTGTGACCATGGTAAAAACGAACAAATAACGCCAAACAATTAAAACTAAGCAAAAGATTGATTCTGGTGATGATCTTAGATCATCAGAGTTAAAATTTTATTTATTATTTTTGATTTTTATAGCAATGTGAATAAAATTATAGGTCATGTGGAAGCATGGTTTTCCTGTGTACTAGAATATGCTTGGAAGTCAGTAATGTGCTCCAATAATAATAATAATAATAATAATAATAATAATAATAATAAACTGATGGTTTTGTTTTTTGCTAACAGTATGTAGTTAAATAAATCCTGTTTACTGAGTATGGTGAATTACAGATCACAAAGACATTTTAAGTTTATTATTCTTTGGATGGCTATTTATAAAATACTGTTTGTACCTGCTTTTGTGAAGAAAGAAACATTGTTACAGTTCTGTTAGATGATAATATATGAAAATTGAAGAAACATTGAACTGGAAAGCACTTTCCCTTGAGGTGGAAGTGTTATAAATGAAAGCAGATGATTTAAATTCATCCATGACCAAGTGGGTTTAATGTCTCATACAATGTTTCAGCACTAGCAGAGAACATGATTTCTGTTTAAAGAGTTTGTTTCAATTATACATATGTTTAATGCTTGAAATTTTACTTTTATATCCAAAAAATTAATGATATACTGAGAATACCTGAGGAAAAATGCATTTTTACTACAGAATTATGATCCTACCAAATTAGACTATAAAGAATAAAACATTGACCATTGACCTTGAAAGAGAATTTGGAAACCGTATTCAAAGTCTTCTTGTGACACTATGGAGTTACAAATGTCAAAACAAGTGGATTTTGGTGTCAGGTTTTACTGGATGAGATGTTTAGCAAGTTTCTACAATTGAGACAGGAATTGTAGGAAGTAAAGATCTCTGTGTCAATAAATACATTCCCTCATCAATAATAATGAACAAATACAGTTATACGGTTTGATGCCAACTGGGCTTTAAAATAATAAGTTTGCCAGAGTGATAGCTCTGTGGGCAACTGGGATTGCTGTCAACTGAACACTGACTTAGATCTTTGGTACCTACTTGGTGGAAATAGAGAATCAACGTCACCAAGTTGTAGTCTGACCTCCACATGTGCATTGTGACACATATCCAGCACAGGATCTCTCTCTCTCTCTCTCTCTCTCTCTCTCTCTCTCTCTCTCTCTCTCTCTCTCTCTCTCTCTCACACACACACACACACACACACATGCGCACATGCACACGCACATACACATGCACATACACACAAATAAATAAACAAAATTTAAAAGAATATGTAAGTTCTTTACAGAACATATGACAGAAAGTCTAGATTCTGATACTTTGCTAACTTTTGCTTTAGAATAATACTTTAAATTGCAATATAAATAAATCCATGAAGATGTAAACACAAGTTTGCCTGTCTAATCATAGACAAGTTCTTGTCTTCCAGTCTGACATTAATTTTATGGAGGTATTGTTAATTCTACGTCAATTTATGAGTAAGTAACAGAAAATGTGCATATCAGACCATTATTATGGAACTATCAATACTTCTATTTATTGAACATGATATTATGCTGTGAGATATCTATTTTCATTCACAATTTTAAAAATCATTGATTATTGAGAATGTGCTATTATTGATATAAATACTTGATTTGCAGTGTGTGCATGTGACGGTTATAGATGTAGATAAGAAGAAGAGACATTTCACAATTCCAGGGCCTTTTTTTCTATAACAGAAAGCTGCTTGTATTAATACTGATACATATGTAAACAGGGCAAAACTAAAGAAAAGTAAGAATTTAATTGTTTTTATCTGAGCTTACAAGACTCAATTTGAAAGGCTCTTTAGCAATATAGGAATTTTTGGTTGAACAACTGGTTAAGCTAAAAATTAAGGTAAGTAAAGGACTGCATTTTCCTGAATAGAATAAAGTAAAAGCAGCTAGTTAAGACTGCAGAGGAGCAGGCAGAGGGATGTCATTTGTTTGCAGTTTTGCAGGCTTAGAAGGAGCTTTGTGCTGGGGTTAAAAAAAGGAAAGAGTAAGTTTTCACCTAATTTTTAGGAAGTATTTTGTACTTATGGTATTATAGTCACTAAATTTGGCAGGCAGCTAGAAAATAATGCAGATGGTTAGTAATGGTTTTATGGCATATTGTATACCACCTTGCTAGTCTGACCTATTGATTTTCATTTTACTCTAAAACCATGCAATGTTTCATTTTGAAAATGCCTTAATTTAAAAAATTATGTACTTATTTTTGGGTATATGTGTATGTCCATTGTGTGTGTATGAGGTATATATTAATCTTAGAATGCATGAGTGAGATTTACTTCTCTTATTCCCTATTGGCATAGTACTTCATATTTAGATGTATTAGTATCATTTATAGTTCATTTATATTATTTTAAAAAACTTTTCTTAATGTAAAGATTTATTTATTTTAAAAAATTAAGGGTAAATTATTGTGATTTAATGCTTCTAATGCAGACTTCTTCAGTTTCAATTTTATTGTGTTATACATCTTAATTTACATTTTCAAGCATGTGTTCTCAGCAATAACCATTTAATCCTATTTCTTGAATTCCCAAATAAATCAAAACTTTAAAAAGATGTAGTGGGTGCATATTTTAAAAAATCATATGTAGATATGGTCTGCCAAATTCTTTTCCTCTGATCACTTTTAAAAATCAGTACTATAAATAATGTTTTTTGATTACTAAGTATTGTAACTGATCTTTAAGAAATGGTACCAGTTTTAAAGATATCCTCTTTTTAATGCTGTCATAAAAAGGATGTTCCTGCTGCTTAATTTTTTAAGGCTCTGTTATTGAACACCTCCATTATATGTCAGGGAAGATGCAATAGAAGCTTACCCCCCAATCTTTGTCTGAATTCTCCAGTGAGTCAGTCTAAAGGAATGACCTTGTTGACCTTTTCACACTCCTGACAGTAGCAAGTGTGGTCATTTAGTCTGAACTGGAAGCAAGGGGGTTGTAAAAGAGAGACTGAAAGCTAACAATGAGAATTAGTAACTATTGGACAAGCCTAAACATAGGAGAAAAGTGCTCTTGATTTACATCAAACAAGCTTGACACTTCTTTATATAGCACTCTTTTAGCAATACTGATCAAAGAGCACTAGATAATTGGGAGAAAGCATGGAGATGTGAGATTTCATAGGGTTAATCTAGATAAAAATGTTAGCACTTTGATAATTAGTTCAAAATAAATTGAAATGAATATTAATCAACTTGTGTTAGACAACACTATAAAACAGGGGATATCTTTAAAGTTCATACTATTTCTCAAAGATCAGTTATGATAATTAGTAACCAAGAACTTATTCTTTTTAGTACTAACTTTTTAAAGATTTTTTGAAGTTGGTACTTTCTTATTTTTTATTTATATTTCAAATGTTATCCCCCTTCCCAGTTTCCCCTCCACAACCCCCTGCTTCTATGAGGTGCTCCCTTACCCACCCACTAACCCACTCTTGTCCTCACCAACCTAGGATTTCCCCACACTGGGGCATTGAGCCTCCACAGGACCAAGGACCTCCCCTCCCACTGATGCCAGATAAGGCAATCCTCTGCTAGATATTTAGTATTTAGCTGGAGCCATAAGTCCCTAGAGGGTATACTTTATGGTTGGAGGTTTAGTCCATGGTAGCTCTGGGGAGTCTGGTTGGTTGATATTGTTGTTCTTCCTATGAGGTTGCAAACCCCTTCAGCTTCTTTAGTCTTTGCCCTAGCTCCTCCAATGGGGTCCCCATGCTCATTCCAATGGTTGGCTGCAAGCATCCTCATCTGAATTTGTCAGGCTCTGGCACAGCCTCTCAGGAGACAGCTATATCAGGCTCCTGTCAGCAAGCACTTCTTGGCATCAGCAATAGTGTCTGGATTTGTTGTCTGCATATGGGATGGATCCCCACGTGGGGCAGTCTCTGTATGGCATTTCATACAGAGGGACATCTGGGTTCTATCCAGCTTCTAGATATTACAAATAAGGCTGCTATGAACATAGTGGAGCATATGACCTTGTTATATGTGGGAGCATCTTCTGGGTATATGCCCAGGAGTGGTATAGCTGGGTCCTCAGGTAGTGCTATGTCCAATTTTCTGAGGAACTGCTAGACTGATTTCCAGAGTGGTTGTACCAGCTTGCAATCCCACCAACAATGGATGAGTGCTCCTCTTTCTCCATATCCTCTTCAGCATCTGCTGTCACCTGAGTTTTTGATTTAGCCTTTCTTACTGGTGTCAGGTGGAATCTCAAGGTTGTTTTGATTTGCATTTCCCTGATGACTAAGGATATTGAACATTTCTTTAGGTGTTTCTTGTCCATTCAAGATTCCTCAGTTGAGAATACTTTGTTGAACTCTGTACCCAATTTTTAATAAGGTTATTTGGTTCTCTGGAGTGTAACTTCTTGAGTTATTTGTATATTTTGTATATTAGCCTTCCATTTCTAATCTGTATGTTGCTGTTTTGTCCTGATGAAAGTGTCCTTTGCCTTACAGAAGTTTTTCAATTTTATGAGATGCCATTTATCTATAGTTGATCTTAGAGCATAAGCCATTGGTGTTCTGTTCAGGAAAATTTATCCTGTGTCAATGTGTTCAAGGCTCTCTCCAACTTTCTCTTCTATTAGTTTTAGTGTATCTGATTTTATGTGGAGGTTTTTGATCCACTGTTTTTTGTAATTTCACATGAGAGTGTATATCTTTTATGTGTATGTATATGTTGCAAGTGAAACAAATTCATTTTCATGTTATTGTTATCTAATTCTTAATGATAAAAATATTCATGTCCTTTATTATTATACTTAAATTTTATTTAGGTATAAGACCTAATTGTTTAGGTATAACAGTTAAATCTTATTTAAGTAAATAATTTATCTATAATTATACCATAAATCCTATAAAACATGAATTATTATTTTCATTATATACTAATAATTATTACCACTACTATTACCATTTTATACACTAGTAAACTAGGTCACAACATAATTCTATTGACTATGTGGTACCTTATAAATAAAGTCTTACCATCAAGTTTTGGAAAGTAATCAAGAGAAATTGCAATAGGTTATAATGCTTGGGGTTGAGGGGACATGACTAAGCAACAACTCAAAAAAGGTAATTCTTTCCAGGCACTGTACTTTTTATTTGATAACCTACACTGTCTGGGGGATGCACTGTCCATCTGTTATGGATGAATCTATTTAATCTTTTTATACAAGTATATATTATACGACGCTTCTAGAGTAGTAGACTTCCATATGGACTTTTTGATGCTCTTCCACATTAGTTATTCTTCCCAATATCTTTTCTGTACTTGATCTCTTATCTTCCACTTAACTTTTCCTGCCTGATTGTTCACATTAGCACTTCATATCAGTGGTATCTTTTCTCCCCACTTTGAAAGGCTCCTCCCTTTGAATCTTTTCTAGTTTCCTGACTTGTATGGTTATTAAAATTTAATTATACATATCTCCCGATTTAAAGATAGCATGTAAGTATGATTTAAAAATGTGGCATTGTTTTTCTGGGTCTGGCTTACCTAAGAATTATTTTCAGCATAATCTATTTACTTGCAAATCTAATTATTTCATGTGTCTTAAAAGTTGAATAAAGCTGGGTCTATTTTTTTTTTTAAACTGGGAAGATTTTTACTGCTGATTCAATCTAATGGCTTGTGACAGATAATATGTCATATGCACTTTACATGTTTCCAGTTTGTTGGAATAAAGGTTTTGGAAGTATATCTTTATATTTTTCTGCATTCTGCTGATAATACCTTTTATAATATCTCCTCTTTATTCCGTTGTGTAAATATAACATTTTCCTTATCTATTCTTCTGTTCACAGATGTCTAGGTGGTTTCCATTTTCTGGCCATTTTAAATATATCAGTAAACATGGATGGTCAATTATATCTCAATTATATCTGTAGTGAGATCCTTGGGAATATGCCCGGAAGTCGGTACTTCTCCCCATTGTTTTTCCATAGTGATTGAAATCAATTTTAATATTGCATCAACTTTCTCTGCTGTCAATAGAGTGAATACCCCCTTCTTTACATTAATGACAGCATTTGCTGTCATCTGTTATTGAAGTTTAGCCATTCTGACTGAGGTAATAGGCAATCTCAAAACAGTGGGAATGTACATTTCTCTGATATTAAACAATTAAAATACTTCTTAGCCATTTGTATATTTTTTTGAGAAATCTCTGGTTTTCTTTTCTGTGCCTTATTTTGTTGATACCCCTGGTTGTTGTTTTAGTGTTTGTTTTGGATATCCCATATCTCTTTGTTTCCATATGAATTTAAACATCATTTTCCCTCAGTTTCCATGAAGAGTTATATTGGAATTTTGATGTGATCATGTTGAATCTGTAGCTGTTTTTCTTAGGATGTCTGTTTATTTTATTTTTTACCATATTAATCCCACTAATCCATGAGCATAGTCTATACTTTTCGTGTTCTCTCTTTAACTTGGTCTTGGGATCAGAATAGAGCTAGTTTGATAAAGATAATTTTAAAGTATGCTTTTCTGTTCTATTTTATAGAATAGTTAGATAACAATCAATCATAATTATAATTATTTCTTTAAGACATGCCAGAATTTTGAAGTAAGTCCATCTGGATCTGGGTTTTTTTTTAAATTGGGGAGTATTTTACTGCTGATTAAATTTTATTGCTTGTGACAGATAGTATGCCATACACATCTTTACACGTTTCTAGTTTGATGGAGTAAAGGTTTTGGAAGTATATCTTTACATTTTTCTGCATTCCACTGATGATACCTTTCATAATATCTCCTCTTTATTTTTTTATTTTATTAATCTTGTGTCTTTTTCTCTTGGATAATTTGGTTGAATAATTATCAATCTCATTAATGGTGTCAAAGAACCATTTCTTTATTTTATTTATTCATTGTATTTTTCATTTTTATTTTATTAATTTCTACTCTAATTTTGATTATTTATCACCTACACTTGTATTAGGATATAGTTTTTTTTCTTTTACTGTGCCTCAAAGAACATAATTTAATTAATTTATTTAATCTATTTATAATTTAATAGTATGTTCTTTAATTTTTATATTTGGTGTAACTTGTGTGAGTTTTTTTTTGCTGTTTTTATCTAGTTTTGTTCCATCATGGTCAGATAAGATACAAAGAATTATTTCAAATTTCCTGTATTTATTGAAAGATGCTTTATTTCTCAGTATATTACTATTTTAGTGAAGGTTTGAATAGAATGTCCTCTTAAATAGAAATATCTTATAGAAATTGAAATGTTCTCTAGAACTAGGATGTCTATTAGGTCATTTTAAAATGACCTACAGCTTTATTTAGCTCTTTATTTCTCTGTTTCTTTTTGTTTTTCTAAATAATCTGTCCATTGGTGAAAGTGAAGTAAGAAGTCACATAGTACTAATGTGTTTGGATCAATCTGTTGCTAACATTCTTATTGTCTCACTGCCACTTCTTGGATAAACTTAACCCTTTCCTCAGCGCAAAATATGTGTAAGGTTGTTATATATTCTTTTAAGCTGCCTTTAAAAAATTTATAGCCCAGGCTGACCTTGAATTCATGATCCTCCTGCCTCTGGCTCCTTCAGCAAATCCTAACATTATATGTCACCATAACTGCCTCTAAGATACATTTATAGTAGAAAATTTTTGTTTTAATTATGACTGATAAGTTTGAGGCATGCCCAGTATAGTATTTAAGGACTTACAGAACATCAGTCAAGCCATTCTGGCACTTAAAGTATTTATTTAAAAACTAGCTTTTATTTCTGACAAGTCTACATTTATGTCTATGGATCATTGCCTTTTTCAGTTTTACATACTTTTTTGTTCTGTATATTTACTGTGTAAATAATTATGTAGAACAGGGAATTTCTCTTCTAGTCCTGTCTCCTTGGCATCTCATATTCCTCTTGCATCATACTAGGCATCTATTTCCTTAGACTGGGTAATTTCTCTTCTATGAATTTTTTGACCATATTTTCTGTTGTTCTTACCTGCATTTCTTCTTCTTCTATACCTATTATTAGTAGGTTTGGTCTTTTTAAGTTTTCACAGGGTTTCTGCATGTTCCCTATGTTATTTTTGTTTGTTTGTTTTACTTGTTTGCTTTTTTCTTAGATTTTTTTCATTTTGTTTGCCTAAGTGATCCAGTACTTCTGCCTCATCTGCAAGGCCTCCTAATGTTGTTTCTTTCACTTGATCCCTTATATTGTAGAGAGTTTCTTTGAGCATATTTTCTTTTCTTTCAATTTACTGAATTTTTCATTTTAAGTGTTATTTTGGGCTTACTTTAGAAATCCTGACTATTCAATTCCATTTTCAGATGTCGAATTATTTATTTTTATTTTTTCATTGGGTATTTTATTTTCATTTCAGATGTAATCCCCTTTCCCCATTTCCCCCACCCAGGAACCCCCTATTCCATCCCTGCTCCTGCTCCGCCTGCTTCTATAAGATGTGCCCCCACCCACTCTCCTACTCCCACCTCCCCATCCATGATTTCTCTCACACTGGGGCGTCTAGCCTTCACTGGACCAAGGATCTCCTCTCCCACCTATGCCTGACAATGTCATCCTCCCCTACATATACAGCTGGGGCCATGGGTTCCTCCCTATGTTAGTTTAGACCCTGGGAGCTCTGGTTGGTTGATATTGTTGCTCTCCCCATGAGGCCACAAACCCTTTCAGCTCCTTCAGCCTTCTCCCTAACCCCTCCATTGGGAAGCACATGATCAGCTCAGTGGTTAGCTGTGAGCATCCACCTCTGAATATGTCAGACTCTGGCAGACCTCTAAGGAGACAGTTATATCAGGCTCCTGTCAGCATGCACTTCCTGGCATCCACATCAGCCTCTACCTTTGGTGACTGCACAGGGAATGGATAACCAGGTGGAGCAGTCTCTGAACAACCTCTCCTTCAGTTTCTGTCCCATGCTTTGTTCCCATGAGTATTTTGTTACTCCTTCTAAAAAGGACAGAAGCACCCACACTTTAGTCTTCCTTGTTCATAAACTTCATGTGGTCTGTGAGTTGTATCTTGGATATTGCAAGCTTTGGGGCTAATATTCACTTATCAGTGAGTACATACCATGTGTGTTCTTTTGTAATTGGGTTACCTCACTTAGTATGCTGTTTTCTAGTTCCATCCATTTACCTAAGAATTTCTCAAATTCATTGTTTTTAATAGCTGAGTAATACTCCATTGTGTAAATGTACCCCATTTTCTGCATCTATTCCATTGTTGAAGTTATTTGTTTTTATTATTTCATGCAGTTGTTTCTTTGTGAAGTTTTGCTCTTCAATCCAGCACTTATTTATATTCTCTGTGATTTTCAAACACATTTATTATTGCTATTTTGAAAACATTGTCTTGTGTGTCATCTTGTCATCTTGTGTGCTTTTCTCAGGAACATTTCTCTGAGAGTTCTGGTTCTTGGTGGAGACACATTTTATGACTGTTCCTGTTTTATGAGTTTTTGTGATGGCACCTAGACATCAAGAATTTAGTCTTGTTGGTATTTTTAAATATGGTTTTCTGTTCCAATTTTATTGAATGTTTTGATACGTGCTGCTACCCCAATGTGTTAGGTCTTAAACTAGCTAAATATTGTTTCAGGTTTAATCTTGAGGCCCATCAGTGTTAAGATGTAAATTAGAAGTAGTCATTGCTTAGCGATTGCTATGTGCCACATCTTAGTACAAAAATAAATCTTTTTGCAGAGCTGGTTATTGTTATAGATCATTAGTGGAAGGTACTGAAGGTTTCATATTGTTGGGATTGGGATCTCTGTGGGGACAGTGGTGTTACCTATGGATAATCCATGAGACTCTTGAGAGGTTCACAGGTGGTGGGGTTGTTGAGGATCAGGAAGTAGGTAGTGGTACTTTGGAAGATGTGAATAAGCCAGTTGGCAGGGCTGGGGTCCTCATATGTTTGGGTGGTGCTACCCATGGAAGTTTCCTGAGATTCTGTCATCCACAGAGTGCAGGGGGGTTGGAATCATGGTAGGAGTGGAGGAGAGAGGTGTTACATAGGTGATGTACACTGGGCAAGAAATTGATATCAGGTGGGTGGGTTCCTTAAATAGATTTACATGAATGCTATCACACTGCATAATAATTTGTCCAAATTCTAGACAGGGCTCAAATATATGCTGTTTCTCTTTCTGTGTCTGTGTAGGCTTAAGGTCAGAACATTGTTATAATAAATACTTTTTGGCAAAAATTTTGTATGTTTGGTTGTGTTTCCCTGTTCCTGATACCTACAAAAGAATTCACTTCCATAACTCAGAAACCAGAATCCTTTATTTCACCATCATAAGATAAACTTATTTAAATTACAGATGAGAGTATCCTTTTACTAAACTGAAATTTAGAAGTTCATGTGATTAAGAACATTGTAGATTTTCTTTTTCATAAGATAAAACTCTACTAAAATCAAATAGCTGACTGCTTGTAGGATATTTTGCTCTCTGTCCTACAAATTTATTACTTCTATTTTAGTTATAGGTCAAAGCTTAGTTCATGAAGGTTTTTTATTTCCTCTTTCACTAAAATAACATTCATTTGCTAAAGATGAATTAATATTTGAATTTCTAATGTGTAACATACATATTTGTTGGTGGTTTTCTGCTTGGAGACCTTGTGGGAAAATTTTGACCACATAAAATCACCCAGAACACAGACTATTTCATTTGAGAATTAAGGCTGCCTATTGTTTCTTTTCAAATAAGCAACTTTGTCATTTTCACAACATAATTTAAAATTAACAAAGAGAAGATAATTTTATATGTTGTATTTTATATTTTGCTTTCAGCACTTAAAAGTTTACTGCTGTCCAGTTATAGTGTTTTATAATATGTCTGAGATTGGCTAATTCACTTAATGTTATCCTTAGTCACATAAATTTTTCTGCAAATGACATTTCTGGGTGAAAATAATTCCATTATTTATATATACCACATTTTCTTATTCATTATATTGATATTTGAGACATAGTATGGTTATATAATTTAACTGTTTTTTTACAACAGTCTTGCCATGTATTTCTAGCTGAACATTGTAACTTCAGCTGTCTCTTGACTCATGACAATTCTTCAGTTCTTTTGTGTTAGCATCCTTAGTGCTGGGCTTATGGGTGAAGGTGGCTATACCTATGTTAATTTTATTCTTGCTCAAGTCATTCTAGCTACTAAACTCTTTAAAAATAAATAATTGAGGGCAAGGGAAACCACCAATATGCACATCATCATTGCTCTCTAATATTTTTGTTGACTGTTTTGCAAAGAATTTTCTCTGATTTAATTAATTTTAATTCTCTTACAGCATAAAAGAAGCAGCAACTCACCTATAATAGAACAGCTGAATTGGTCATAAAAGACAATATCACCTCCATATTATACCCTAATCCACATAGCTATATTTATGCATGCGGACACACGTGCACACACACACACAGAGAGAGAGAGAGAGAGAGAGAGAGAGAGAGAGAGAGAGAGAGAGAGAGAGAGAGACTTTATCTCTTTGGGCACAAGTTCACTCCAGGAGATGTTTTCCCTTCTAATTAGATACACATAATCCACTCAGTCTGATTGTGAAGTTCATAAGTTGATTCCCTCTCACTTTTTCTCTTGTCTTCAATGTCTTAAGCCAGACAATGAAAACAAAAATACAGTAGAACTCATTTTCTCATTATTGATTTCACGCACCACCTGCCAGCTGTTTTAACTTGTTCATTTATATAACCCTCTGGGCAACTTTTTAAAAGTACTTTTTTTTGACCATCTGCTAAATACGATTGTTTTAATAATTAAAGACTCACCATCTCCTTTCAAGGAAACATAAATGTTTCTATTGCAGCTAAGATATCTGCATTTTGAATTCAAAGACAGAGACAGCTTTCATTCTGTCCATGGGCATTGAACACTTTGAGACACTAGTTTTTTGTGCTTTCTTTTTCTATCCTTCTCTGTATACAATATCAATGTGAAAAACATCCCCAAACCTACAAGATTTTTGTTTAATATATTCCTATCTCATCTCTTTATATTTTGCCTTCAGTTAATAAGAGGTGAGACTTAAGCTTGATAAAAACTCAATTTTATAAATACACAAGTGATTTTGGATAAGGCTTAGCTGGATGCATGCACAAGATGAACCATTATTTTGAATGCAGATGTATTTCCAGAGAGACTCAAACTCATGCATCCAATGTAGCAGAGGTGAAAGTAAGGCAGTATCACTCATGTACAACAGCATCATGGCTTAAACTTTTGGCTCAGACTCTTCATTTTCTAAAATATTACTTTCACAAAAGCAACAACATTAGTAATATCAGAAGCTACATGCATAAAGTCTCACCAACATGATTACCTAACACAAGAGATGAACAAGTGTGGCTTTAATAGACATGCCAAAAGTGGATCAGGGAAAGCCACAGGCTTCAACCCTACTTAAAGACCATAGTAAACTAAGGAAAGCTGAGAGTGGGAGAAATAATTTTCCTCAAGAAACATTACACTAATTGGTTATCCAATATAAAGTGGTCATCACTAAAAATGTACATACAGGAAGCATATTAGATTAAGCAGGTTGTATTTAGAAATATATACTATATATCCATATAATAATAATGACAAAAGCCATGATTATGGAAGAGAATGAGGAGGGGTATATGGAGTATTTGAAGGGAGAAAAGAGAAAGGAGAAATTGTATTACAATCTTAACATAAAAGTAACAAATTTGTGTGTGTGTGTGTGTGTGTGTTTGAGTGTCTGTGTCCATCTATGCCACATGTGTGTGAGTGCCAGGGAAGACCAGGAAGAGGATCACAGATACCCTGGACATGGTGGAGTCAATTGTGAGCCATTCAATGTGG